>NC_073703.1:58593155-58893155 GCF_023634085.1 Falco cherrug | reverse complement strand
CGGCGGGGCCGGGGGGGCCATGGGGCGGCGGGGCCGGGGGGGCCATGGGGCGTCGGCCCCCCCGCCCTGTGCCCCGCCACCCACCCGGCCCGGGCCGCCCAGGTGCCTGTGCCCGCACGGCCCCAGCGACGGAAGGAAAGTGCGGTAACTCAGAGCCCTCCCCGCAACGGCCCCGAAAGAAAATGCCCGGCGGGGGGGGGGGGGGGGGGGGGGGGGGGGAGCCGGGGGTAAGCGTGTTAAAAAATATATCATCATGTCAGCCTTCTGCGGTCTGGGGAGGGATGGCTGGAACCCAGACTATGCAGCAGAAAGGCCGGGGCGATTCCTTTTGAACTGATGAAAATCACTAAGCCAAAAAGCAACTTAAAATACCGCCTGCTTTGGAGCACTCCAACATTCGGATGCCGATCCTTCTATCATGGTTTGGGGTTTTTTTTCTTTTCATATATCGATTCCTGATTTCTATATCCAGATTACCTCCGATTCTCAAATTCCATCTAAGGAGGAAATCCCAGGGGCCACCCTATTGCTAGGAAGGTGTTTTACACTCACAAAGGCAACCAAGGGCCCGGAAGGCGAAGCGCACATCGAGTCCTGCTCAGCCTCTGCGGATCCAGAAAATAATTTTTCATTTGGAAAATATCTAAACAGAATATCCCTTTATTTAAATGAACCGACCCCGAATGCAACAAGGGATTTTAATCTTAAACGGTTTCCTAATTGCTCGAAGGGCAAGCACGTATAAGTAATTTGTTAAACTTATTGGATTGCAATAATCCACTATCAGGTTAGCTAAGAATGGATCTGTCAAGTGTGTTTCCCAGTCTAAGCTCTTTCTTTCAAACCATCTGGTATAATAATTAGCAGACAAAGAACCCGAAATATGTAAGCAAATACCGAAAGTTCTGCATAAATAAACATACTAATCAATAGCAAGCTACTCAACACTTGTCTTATTGATGAAGAGACAATCGATTTTGCTGTTCCAACCTGCAATCAGAGCTCTGTATTTAATTATTAGTACTTTTACCTTCACTGATTTAATAATAAAAATAGAGCTAATAAGTCCTACCCTTCCGTCTAAATGCAAATGATAGTGATGACACAACTAAAGGCAACTTACGCTTCCCAGAAAAACAAACAACTTTGCTCAAACAGAATAAACAAGCAAGCAAGAAAAGGAACATGCAGTGCTGCCTTTTCTGATGAATGTTAGAGGACACTTTCACATTCAGAAGACATCAGGCAAATATATACGTGCATGTATACACACATGTATATATACACGTGTATACATATATCTAGCTACAGAGATATAGATATACTAGGGAGAGTTCATTGATAAAACAACAATACGATTCTTATTCGCATGATTCTCATCTGTTTTCTCATAGACCCATATGAGTGTGTGCATACTATAAGCTAATAAAAATACCCTTGCTATTCTGTACCACCGTGCTTCTCTCCTCCAGATGCACTCCCCGTCAGAAGTGCAGTATGGAAACCTAAGAGGAGATTTACTTATCGGTAGCGTGTTTTAAAGTTACCTGTGAGCCATGGCATGATAAATATACAAGTGATTATGTGATGCGCTTAACCGTATCCCTACAAAGACCGCTTAATAATCTGTCCCAGCTTTGTTTCGTTCGGGCTCCAGTGAAAAGTCTTTGTCGGAGCCGTCATCCCCATTTGGAAATACACTGATGTGGGGATGCGAGCGCGTTTGGGTGTGCAAGGAGCATAAAAAGGGGGGGAACGCAAGGTCTAGTATAGCCTCACCGAGATTTTTGCTTCGAAAGAACAGTCTGGTAACCGGGTGAATATTACCTGTGTTCAGTTCTCGAAAGTATTGCAGCCCTTTGGGACATGCAGTGCTTCACAAGGAGGTTTTGCTTATTTTTATGAGAATGCAACTCTTTTTTTGTTGTTCTTTCTGTTTTTTAAAACTGTCTTCCAAGGCTGCGGAATAATTCCTTCCTTTTTTTTTTTTTTTTTTTTTTTTACTCTACAGCCAGACTTCATCCAGATTTTTTAGCCTGCTCTTGGGCCTGATTAATTTCACAGACTACCTGATATTAAATACTCGCGATCAGATAATTTCTGGGTGGAAACCAGGTGAAGGGAGTGGTGGGGCGGAGAGGGGGCTGCGAGATCTTTTCCTTCCGCTAACGACCAGCGCTGGGCGCAGAGATAACTCGGAGGGCCTCCAAGTCCAAGAGGCGCTGGGCGAGGCGCTCCTGCAGCCCGGCCGCTGCAGCCCCGGTCCCTCCACCACCGTCACGGCCGAGCTGCCGTACGCGCCGCCGGCCCCGGTGCCGACTCCCGCCGCCGCGGGCCGGGAGCATCCCGGAGGGGGAGGCCGCTTTTGACGTCTTCCCACCTCCCTGTAAAACATGCCCTTGCGAAATCAGTTCTAAAGCGCTCTGAATTCGTCTTCGTGGTGGAGGGAAAAAAACAACCAAACCACCAAGCCAACGCCACCCCGCCACCCCAAGAAAGCCCGGGCTCCGTGCCGCCTTTGTGGCTCGAAATACAGGCTCCCTGGCCAGGCGGCTCTGGGCGAGGAGAGTTTTCACCTCTCGGTCTTAGGTTAAGCAGCTCTTTGCGGCTAACTTTACAGGGATGCTTTACTCACCTTAGGGTAGGGTGACAATGGCAGGCTTTTCTCAGACTGCCTCTCGTTTAGTCTTTCCTGTCGAATCACGGATAACCCCAAATACACTTGGAGGACTCCCTAGAGATAATTCTTTGAAACGGACTTTGCATTCATTTCCCCGATAGAGAACAGCAAATTCCCTCTCTTTAAGTCTAATTCACTAGCCTGATGTTCTATTCTGTTACACGATATTAAGAAGGGGGTGGGGGGTGAAGTTACTGGTTACTTGCTTTGATTATTTATTTCGGCGGTTTGTTTTATTTCCTTTGGGTTTGCTTTTCAAGTTTCCGCCGGTTAATTTTGCCCTGGTGGAGGGGGGTGGGGAGTGCGATACTGTTCCTGGATGGCAGCATCCTGGACCAGCTCGCAGGAGGACTTTCAGCGCATTTCCCTGCGGCGGCGTGTGTCCCTTGGTGGCTACCTCAGCCGGCGCGGCGGACACCTGAAATTTTCCCTCCTTCCCGAAGCGGGGGCAGGAGGCACGGGCCCAGGCCGTCCCAGCACAAATGCCTGTCGCCTGCAACTCGCAGTTTTACCGGCCGGAGGGGGCAGCCGGGGCGCGCAAGGGGCCCCGCGCACGCAGCTGCGCTGCGGTGGGCGGCCGGGCCGGCGCGGCCTCTCCCCGCGGCGGCAGAGGGCGGCTCTCCCGCGGGGCAAGAGCGCCCCCAGCCCGCGGGACGCGCAGCGCCGCCGCCGCCGCCGCCGGGCCCGGCCCGGCTCGGCCCCCCCTCGGCCCGCGGACACGCGTGTCCGAGCGCGGGGTCGGCTCCGCGCGGGGCGTGGGGCCGCGCGTGCCTGGCAGCGGCCGTCCCCGCGCCGTGGCGGAGGAGCGCGGGGGCGGCTCTCCCAGAGCGGGGCGTGCGGGGCGCCACCCGTGACCCGCGGGGCGTCCCCGGGCAGGGCTGAGCCGGGCAGGCAGCGCCGGCGGCTCCGCCACAAGCGAGCGGCGGCGTGGGCGAGCGCACGCTGCCCCCCTGCGCCGGTGCCGTTTCCCACGGCGAGACTGAGCCCGCCGCTCGGCACCGCTGCCCCTGCGCTGCGCTGCCGCCACTCGCGGCACAGCGGAAAACTTCTTTTGCTGTATATCAGAAAATTAATTATTCTCATGAGGTGGCAAATGGCAGGAGCAAGGGGGTTATAGTTACCCACCAGGTGGGACGCGAGCCGTTGCTCTTTCCGTCTGCCACGTCGGGACAGCAGAACCAGAACCAGGTCGGTCCACAGAGGGCCCCCGCCGGGGTCCTGCCCACGCCCCCGCCCGCCCCCGCCCGGCAGCCCCAGCTGAGCGCACCAGGGGCTCAGGCTGCCAGCCCCTAGCCCGAGATTTCAGCTCGCGGCACGTAAGTCTCCATCTCCCCAGAACGCGGGCACTGAATTTGGGGAGCGGGAAGACAAAGGGAGCTCCCGGCCCTCTCCCGTGGACGTGAACGTTGCCCGTGATCGGGTCGGCGGTTTGAAGGGCGTATTTGCTGCGCTGGAGCACCCGGAGCAAAACCCAGCTCAGTTCTAGACGTACGGCTTGTTACAAGGTCTCTCTCCTTGCTCCCCTAGAATTTTCGTCGTTTAGTCGCTTCCCTGGGAATTTAGGGATATTGGCACTCTTTACACAACCCCCGAAAGGTGCGAAAAGCCCGTAGCTTTTTCTCAAACGTCAGGCTCAGATTTTTTAGAAATAATTAATTACGGAATCCGCCTATACTCGCCATACTAAAATCGTCTTTCACACAGCAGAGATGGAACAAGGAGCACATTTCATCCCGGAATGAGTGGTGGCGGGGAATTTTGCCTAGCCCCCATATTTCTAAAGCTCAGCCGTGACCAAAAAGGCAGGGCACGCTCAGGGCTCTGCGGGAACCGCGCTCCCTCCCATCCTAGTACCGACGCACACAAATCGCGAGTGTAGCTACTTGATTCCTGAGTGTAAGAGAGGAGTAAAATCTGCACTCACCCAATGCCGCCGGAGGACTCCCATACCCAAGTGCCGTCGTGCGCCTTGCTTGCAGGTAGAGGCAGTTTCTCCTGGCACCTTAAAAAAGGCAAACACAACATTGCACCAGTGTGACTTTCTCTGGCGTTAGTGGCAAACAAGCAAACAAAGAGCACGATAACAAAACGAGCTAAAAAAATTCTACAGCTAAACCATGAGAACTGCTAAACCGGCGAAGAAACTTCCAACTTACCGATTGCAACGAAAGAACCCGAGGGGGAGGGGAGAGGCCGGGGGAGGAAACACTTTGAGGAAGAGACCAAAAAAAAAAAAAAAAAAAAAAAAAAAAAGAGAGAGAGGAAAAAGAAAAATCCTAACATTAGGCACACGCAGTTTTGGTGTAACTGGTGTTTTGAAACTGTGCTTCGGTTGCACGGGCGATCTGCTTATCAGGGGGCACGGGGAAACAGTACGTTTAGACAGGAGTCTGTCATCTCTGTTCATTCGTATCACATGGATCTGCCTGTTGGGAGAAGAGGTAGGGAAGGTTTTCTTGAAGTGCACCTACCCTTCTGGCGGGAAGGCTTGCTGGGATTGCTGGGCAGGTTTCTTCTGGAGGGTCCCATCTCTCTGGAGTAGCTGCAGTAGAGTTGAGGGCAGGTTCTCCGGTGAGGTAGGAATGTGCAGGAACTCCGCCCTCTGGGCACAGTCACACAAACCCAGCAAAACAGCCACAGCCAGCCCTAAAACCTCTAATGATCTTCACCTTCACCCCTTTCTAATCCAGTTCTCCACCACTTTTTGACCCATTTACCCAGGCACCTTCACCACGGGGCGGGGGTGTGTGTGTGTGTCTGTCTGTCTGTATTCAGAACGAGCATTACAGTGCACAAAACTGTGGAGAAGCTACTACAGGCACTAGTGCATGGATACACACCTCTGTAGGGTTGTGTGTGTGTCTATAGGTATGTATACATATTTATTGACATTCGTTGGATTTGTAGGTGTGTGATATGTATGAGCAGATTCTTTCTTGGGCAGGTGTATTATTCGCGATTATACAATTAAGTACCTAGCAGTGACTAGCTACAGTCAGACCTTTTTTTTCCCTGTCCTAAGGGAAAAATACGAACAATTAAATAATATAGTTCACTAATAAAACAGTGAGTCTTGCTCAACGTTATTGCCTAAACAAAACTGCTGTGGTTCAGTCAGAACGTAACCGGAGTTCAGTGGGAGTTTTGCTTGAGTGAATAGTGAAGACGTGGTGATTGAGACCTCGTATTAACACAAGTGGTGAGGGGGTGTGTACCTGAATCATGATTTCTGACATAAATCTTAATAATCATCCGGAGAAGTTGGAAAGAGCAAAATGACCTCCCGATTAAACTATTTTTTTCAAGTACCGGATTAAAAAAATTATCACTCCCTCAAACAGTAGTTTTATGCCATTTAAGACAAAATATATTATTGTTCACTTTCTTTTAAACCTTTTCGTAAGAATACATTCCACATAATGGACGCTATTTTACTGGAACAAAAGAAGAATATTTAAAATATGTAAAAAATTGGTTAGCCAAGTGTCGCATTGTGGCTTCCAGTTACAGTTTATTATCCCTCAAACACGTTTGCGAAGGCAATCTTAAAATCGTAATTGGAGGTTTCTTGATGAGCAGATTTCTTCTCCTACCATCTATGCAGCAAAGTTAATCACCTCAAACATCAACTAGGAATATAACAATAGCTCCTTAATTCCATAAAGACCACCCGTCCCCCATAAACACTCTAAATTAGGAAACGCTAAAGAAACGATGCTAAGACACGGCAACTTTCTAGAAATGTGCATATTAAACAAAACAAAACAAAAAAATCCTAAAAGCTTAGCTTGAGGATTTGATATATAAACCACCATGGAAACAAGTATCAGATAACAGAACTATTGCCTGCCTAAAAAAGAAAAAAAATAATAAATAAAAAAAAAACCCAAGGAAAAAACAACAAAATCCACCACCTCACATTCAGTACTGAAGGAGCCTGTGCAAAGATTATTCTAAAAGACATCTTCAGCGAACAAAAGGGCTTCTCTGGCTGGGGAGCAGGCGAAGGTGAAAGCATATTTGGGGCCTTGGCAGTCCTGCTACAATCCGTGACTACTTTAGCGGGGGTGGGGTGGGGGGTGGGGGGTTGTTTTTTGGTTTGTTTTATTTGCTGTACAAAGACAGTCCCATTGCTGGTAATATGTGTATGGAAACGTGAATAATTTACCAGCTCAAAACCCACCCCTTCCCCCAGCCCTAAGAGAAAGAGGGAAAAGTCTGTGGCACCTGAACTGCTTAGGCAGCACTTTGCTACACTGAACCTAAAGGAGAGCACTGAGAGCCAGTGCTTGCCTAAGCGAAGTTTGGAGAGACATACATCAGGGCTAGCCCTTTCAGGAATTATTATGCATCACGCTTATCTAATTAATGCTTATTAGCCAACCCCAAACTCTGACATGGTGAGATTGTGCTTTCCTCCAACCTGACTTGTCTTTTTCCTCCTTTTAGTCCACTGTCAGCGGATATTTTTACATTGGGTACTAACTAATACTTTAAGTATGTGCTATTGGATTTCCTACAGTATACAACCAATTGCAAGTGGTAAATAATAAATCATTTCCTTTCTCAGCTGCAGCAGATGCCATTCTTTTAATTTGCTTAGGCACAAGTATACAGAGTGGGGTCTCGAGGCTTCAAGAGTTTAAATCACACCTATTTCATTTTATTATTTCCGATAAGTTTGTTGCAAAAGAGTTTTGGTTTCTAGGTCTTTTGCGATCACTTCTTTTAATGCCTACAGAGTGAAGAATATGGGGGAGGGTAGGCGCTTCCAAGTGGTGGTATCATCTTTTCACCCCCAAACAAAGCAACCTTTTTCTCATAGTGATGATTAATTTTGAATTGCAGAAGTGAGAGTGAAAGCCAAGAATATCAGAGATTTCTCTCCTTCTCCCCCACACAGTGCAGAGCTGGGTGTCCCATCTCTCATCCGTAACCTTTCACTCCTCTCTCTTCCCTGCAGATCTGCTTGCATCTGTTTATTTATTACTTATTTTCGGAAGATTTCCCCTCCCTCCCCTCATTCTTTCAGCATGACAAATATTCTCTTTACCAGAATTCAGATTTTCTATTGCTTCCTTATTCACCACACCCCCCCCGGCATTTTCCCCCTCATTTTCTTTTTCCTCCTCTTTTCTGTCTTTCTAAGATCAGCTCTTTAAAGTGTGTGCGATAACATCTCCGACCTAGAGATTATTTTTCATCGGGCCTATTGTGAGCAGCTGCCAGCTTATTGCGCTGCTGCAAAGCCCGGTTCAGGCGACACAAACGTAACAAATGAACAACTTGTCCTCTGCGGACTCACCGCGGGATCCAATTAGTTCCTAAACCTTTTGCACAAGTTTTCTAATTATTTTCAAGAGTCGCGGCTTTTACAGGCTTCCCTAAACTCATCAAGAAACCAATTCTTTTTAGGATTAAATGCTTCTTAAAATTAGTCGTAACGTTGCTCCCTTAAAACTCATGGATGGATTCTCCGGGAGCTTGCTCACGGAGGCTGGCGTGGGTTAGTGGGCTCCAGCGAGCACCACCAGCACCAGGCAGGGAGCGGAGCACAGCTCCAGCGCAAAACTTTAAACGTAAGTGCATCCACACAGGTTTGGGGGTTTTGGGTTTGGGTTTTTTGAGCTCTCCCCACCCCCACCAAAAAAAAAACCAAAACAAAAAACCCAAAAAACACCACAGAAACCCCACACGTTTACACATCGGTATGCGAGCCCGGCCGTCACGTGACCCCGCAGCCCTCCGCCTCAGCGCGATGCGCTGCGACTTCACCTCGCGCTGCGCGGCTCCTTCCCCGCCCGGGGGGCGAGGGGGGCACGGCGAGGCTCCGGCCGAGCAGCGATCGCCACTTTCACAACACATCAAGCCAAAGTGTTTGCAGCATTAGAAGTATATAAACGCATAGAGCTATAGATACTTCCGGACCGGTGGTCTTTTACGAGAATTGTATTATATACACATGGGTACCACAGTTTGCTAAATTTGATCAAATGGTTATATGAAAGGTAACGTGTGTGTGCATATCCACACACATATGCACTCATAGTTCATGTATCTCCAGTTATCACCAAGCCGAATTTAATTTCTTTCAGAAGAAGAATTCCTTGACTGCGTATCAGAGCTTGCAAGAACAACACGTATCTATGTAACAACGCACCTTGTTTTTTCCCTAATGTGTGCATATATACTCCCATTTTATACGTATGTATATATATATATATGTATATACATACACGTACGCAATTTTAAGCACGGTCAGCGTAAGGCAGCATTTTTAGCAAGACCCCCTACCTCGTACTAACAATTTTTAAGCAGACCTGATAAGAGTTCTGCCCCAAAACAGACATCACAATAGTGGCCGTGGTGCTCAATTAAATGCCCTGATCCTTTACGTTTGAAAATACTGCTGTTAAAGGCAATACGATCAGAGGGGGGAGCGGGGTGGGGGGTGAGGGGGGGTGTGTGAGAGGAGCCTGTGAAAGATGGTGGGCTGCTGTAATAAGCAGCGCCCTGATCTCCCTGTAACTTTACAGCCTCTGGCATATTAATTTTAGTTAATAAAAGAGACAAAAAAACTATCAAGTATATATGAATTTAGCCTATTTTTTTATTTCTGTGTGTTCATAGTAAACATTTTTGTAAGTGACAAACACGGGCATATGACCACAGTATCACAATCAAGAAATTTTAAGACGACATTAACAATCACTCAAATTTATGCGGCATCTGCGCAACACAGGTTACATATTTGCAAGGTTTACCTATAAGTACAATAGGTATTAACATTTTACTACATTTAGAAAAAAAAATAAAGGTGACCTGTTAGTGACCACATACATCAAAATATACACAACACAAACTGAAGGCAATCATTAATTTTGTCCCCTTCTGATTCATTTGAACGGGCAGTGCTGCAAACTGAAATAATGTTGCTGTTTTTTAAATTACTCCATACACTGAGTGCATTTTCTAAAACCCAATCTTTGGTCTAAAAGTAAACAAACGAACAAACAAACAAAAAAAAAAAAAAAAAAAAGAACCCAAAAAAGCAGTTCGGTAAAGAAAAGGATAAAATAGTAAATGGCCAAAATGTAGTTCTTGGGCGTCTTTCAGTATTAATTCTGCTTAAATACAAATTACGTTTAAAGTTTTTTCTATTTTTCGTAAATTTAGTGTTGGTTTGGTTTTGTTTTTGCTTTTTCTTTTTTTTTTTTCCCAAGGTCTGCACCCACCGACATATCCATGATAACTTATAATACTGCAAACATGGAGAATCTGGCGGCTTTTAGTGATAGACTTCTCATATTTGAATAAAAAAATCGCAAAAGCAGTCACTATTTAGATACACATTCTACTATAATTTTGTCTTCCAAACTTCATAGTCTACAATGTAATCTCCCCACATTGCACCTTGCTGACACTCCTCACCTTAGTGGAATAATAAACAACCCTAAAGACTGAACAAACGTACAGAAAATGGGGGACTTAATAAAAAATACCTGGACTTTTTTGTTTTGCTTTTTTTTTTTCTCCTTTTAATTATCATTTACAATGCAAATGTGTGTAAAATGTTCACTTACAGTCTGATCCCATGGATGTTAATGTATTAAAGGGTTTGAAGAAGACCCCTGATTTTGATGTGTGAAATAATCAGAAAGTCCTCCGGAAAGTCCCGTTGTAAAACTTGGCAAAGAAGGTCTTAAGGACTCACAGGGGAGAGTGGAGGGCGCCTGTGGCGACGTGGAGGAGGCGGCTGCCCTGGCCGTCATTGAAGTGCTGCTTTGAGAAGTCATTGAAGGGTGAGGAACATGGGGAAAAAAGTAACTCGTCTGTCCTGCTAGGAGGTTTACAGAGCAGGGGTTTAGGGAATAGGTGCCGGAGCAGGGAACTGACAAGCCACACGGCACTGAGGCGGCCAGAGCTGCTGCTGTGAGGTGATGAGTGGCATAAGGTATCTCTCCATTGACTAGTCTATCAACACTTAACCCATTAGACGTGGAAAAGGAGTGGTTGTTTCCCAAGGAGTTTTGAGTCAACACTGAGCTGTAGGGCATGGGGTGGCTGGGGTAGGCGGACGTGGTCCCATTGTAACTCAAAGTGCTGCTGGCCCGGGGGTGGTGCAGGGAGAGGAAGGGGGACATAGGCCAGTACAAGGATCCTGCCCTATCCATGAATGTCAGTCCGGTGGAGGTGAGCCGGGCGCCCCGCTTGAAGGCCAGCTTGGCCCGCGAGGTGGTGGAGCGCCGGCGGAGCTTGCCGGTGGTACCCCCGATGAAGACGTCGTCGCTGGAGGGGTCCAGCATCCAGTAGTTCCCTTTGCCCGGGTCGTCGTAGTGGCGGGGCACCTTGACGAAGCACTTATTGAGCGAGAGGTTGTGGCGGATGGAGTTCTGCCAGCCCTGCTTGTTCTCCCGGTAGTAGGGGAAGTTCTTCATGATGAACTCGTAGATGCCGTTGAGCGTGAGGCGCTTCTCGGGGCTCTGCCGGATGGCCATCATGATGAGCGCGTTGTAGCTGAACGGCGGCTTCTCGTACTTGCCGTTCTTCTTCTCCCCCTCCTTCCCGCTCTCCCCGTCCTTGGCCCCCTCCACCGCCCCCTTCTTCTCCTCCGCCGCCTTCTCCTTCTCCTCCAGCTCCGCCGCCGCCGCCGCCGCCGCGCCCGCGTCGCCTTTGCCCGCCAGCATGTCCGCCTTGGCCACCTCCAGGGCGCCGGAGGCGGCGGCGGCGGCGGGGGGCGGCAGGAGGAGCTGGCCCTTCTCCTCGTCCTCCTCCTCGGCCGCGGCCGCTCGCTGGGGCTGCTGCGGCGGCGGGTGGTGGTGGTGGTGGTGGTGGTGGTGATGGTGGTGGGGGTGGTGGCTGTTGTGGTGGCTGTGGCTGCTGTGGTTGTTGTCGCTCTGGACGGCTTCGGGCACCAGGCTGTTTATGCTAAAGGAGGATTTCGGCAGCATTTTCACTTCCTTCCTATCTCCCATGTCCAACATCACACACTAGTCTGAGGGGGAAAGTTGCAGCGGCCGAGGGAGCAGCGCGCGGGGCGGCGGCGGAGGCGGCGGCGGCGGCGGCCGAGGCGGCGGCACCACCGGCGGCGGCGGCAGCGCAGTTGGACCGCAGTCTCAAGCGCTGGCAAGTCATGTAGCAAGGACAGGAACCGCCGGGGAGGGAAAAAAATAATAGTAATAATAATCACCAATCAGATAAAATCAAACCGAGTCAGAGCGGAGGAAAAAAAAAAAAAAAGAGAAAAAAGGGGAAAAAAACCCTCTGAAAACCCAACAACAACAACAAAAAAAAAACCAACACACAAACACACACAAAAAAAAAAACCCCAACAAAAAAAAAAAAAAAAACAACTACTTCATGGTGCCTGGTTCCCCCGGCAAGGCAGAGCAGGGGGGAGGAAGGAGCAGCCGCAGCCGCGGGTCGGCGAGGAGCGAGCGGAGACGGGCTATACAGACCGCCCTGGCCGCAATTAATTTCAGAGCTGCAGACACGCACCGGGGCTGTAAAAAATTTTTTGGTTTAACCTTTCCCACCGGCCGCCCAATCAGCGACGCCGGCGTGCCCGCGCGTCTGCCCGCCCGCCGGCCAATGGCGGCCCGCCGCCCCGCCCCTCTCCGCGCCCGCCCGTCGTCGCCCCGCCCCGCGCCGCCGCCGCGGCTCCCGAGGCGCAGGGATACTGGCGCAGGGGCGCATCACCGCGGCGGTTTGCGCGCCCCCCCCCCACACCCCTGCCCCCCCGAGCGCCGCTCCGAGCACAAATCCCCTCACGCCAAACAAACGGCGTCCGTCCCACGGCGGCGGGCCTGGCCGGTTTTCCTACTTTGTAGCTTCTCCGGTGGACGAAAGTTGCCCCGTCCCTCTTTGCCCCCTCCTCTGGCGGCGGAGGAGGCGGGGTGGGAGGCCGGGTGGGTGAGGAGGCCGCGGCGCACCGGCGGCGGAGGTACTACTTTGCGGATCTCGCCGAAGTCACTCGGCGAGTTTATTTTTTCTAGGCCCCGGTGCGGTTATTTCTGTTTATTGTTTTACCAAGAGAGCGAGAAAAAAATAACCAGCTGGAGGGGACGCAGGCGGCGGGGCGGGCCTCCGCCGCCAGGGGCCCGGTAGCGGCCCGGGGCCGGGCGGGGGGAGGCCGCGCTGCCCGCGGCCTGCCGGGGAAGACGGCCCGTTCCGGCCCGCTGGGCCCGTGCCTGCCGCGCTGCGGAATGTGAGTTGGAAGGCACGGACGGAAGCGACCGAACCCCTCCTCCCTCCTCTTCTCCGCTCGCTCCGCGCCTCCGGCGGCCGGGCCCAGGGCCAGGCCGTCCGTCCACGCTTCCCTGCCCGCCGCTCTCGCCCCTGCCCCGCGCAGCTCCCGCTCGCCCGCCGCCGCCCCTGCGCGGCCGCCGGAGCAAGGCGCGGGCCGTCGGGCTCCTTCCTTCTCCTCCTCTGCGCTGCCGGGTGGTTTCGGCCAGAAACGCGCAGGCCGCGTGTCAGGTGTAAAAAACCGAAATAAATTATATTAATAACCCATTAAATATATATATGGCGATTTTTTGCCGCCCTCCCCCGCCGGCCCGGCCCGGCCCGCGGCGCCTGGCCACGGGGTTTCGGTTCCGCGGGGTTTAGCCTTGCGGGGGCAGGGGAGAGGGCGGGGGGCAGCGGTGCGGCCGCTCCCGGGGCAGATGGAAGGGTCTGGAGCCGCCGCCGTCTGACTGGCGTCCCTCATATACACAGGGAGGCAGGGGCACGGGCTCGGGGGTACAGTTTCCCGGGACTAAGGAACTGGGTCTTAATCGTTCACATCGTATCGTGTCTTAGTGTGAGCGTGGGGGGGGGGGGGGGGGGGAGGATCAGCCCTGAAACAAAGCGAAATAAATCGCGCAGCTTCCTTACTCGGGAAGTACAAGGGGACATGTAACGGAGAGAGAGCCTGCTGATCACATTCAGAGGAAAGCTGTAGGCAAAGGCAACGTACAGCGCCGCGTTAAGCTACCTAAAGTTTACGTTTGTGCTGTAGGAAAAGATGTTCCGTAGAAATAACACGTGCGGCTCAACCCCGGCTAAAACAATTTATCCCGGGGAAATTCCGGTTAGAGCTCAGTGCGGCAAACGTGGTTGTGTGTAGACGTGCGTTTTATATATATGTTTGTGTATGTGATGTGTGTGTGTGTGAGGGAGGGAGAGCGACTGTGTGAGAGAGAGTAAATAACGAGGACAATTACAGTGGACTGGTAATAAACAATTGCAATTGGGAATGGCATGAACTCTGTGCATTGGATTAACCTCGAATGACCTTACCACAATTGTATTTATTTATCCAATTTCATAACAGGTTGCTACTGAAAAAAAAAAAAAAAACAGATAAAAGTCAATGATCAACCACGCTTTTTTCTTTTTTCTTTTTTTTTTTTTTCTTTTTTTAAGAAATGCGGGTTAAAAAAAATCATGTCAATTTCTAATTATTTCATTGCTCAACACTGAAGTCAATGTATGGGAATTCTCGAGGAAAAGTGCGATGTGGAGGATATGACTTGACTCTACCATGGCAAGGGGTAAGAGGAAAGGTAAGATCCCTGCATATTATTATGATTATGATGATCATTAACTAATATGTGTCATTATGGTGCAGTAGGATCCCATTAGGGTGGCTGGGCCCAGTGCATTTTCCTACTCGGTCTAGCATGTAATGATTCGGTGTAACCGGATTCTTGAGAAAGGACAGGTTACGTAAACATTTACTGATGTGGAGTAACTATACTATTTGTACTCTGATATGCAGGAAGGAAAGTGTTGATTAACACAGAAGAAAAAAAAAGCGAAATTAGCTGATTGCATGCTCATAAGTGCAAGCTGTCATTGAACTGCTTTTAAAATAGACACAGCTGGGTGTTTGTGTTGAAAAATTTCTTGTGTTTTTGCTAATACTGAAATAAGCATGATTTTGTATACCAAACATTTTCAGATCATTAAAATTTGTAATCTGTGCTGGTTTTAAACACAAAGAAAAGAAACAGATTCATTTCGCTGTAAAATTTGCTGATATTATATTAACTCAATCAGGTCTGTACAAATGGTGTATTGTGCCTTATCAAATCTCTTTGATCCATTTAATACACAAAGTGCCAAACGTGTGTATTGTTTGTTAACATTGAACGTTTTATTCAAATCCCAGTTCTGCAGCGAACTGGAGGAGTTCTCGTTTAATGTAACACTGACATTGCCTGTTGAAATTTTAATGCATTGAGGTGTTTCTTAGGTCAAAGCTGAGTTTACTTCGCGCTGTGATCAGGCATGAAAATGTAGCGGGGAAGAAAATAAACTTTTTATCTTTTACATTTCTAAGCAAAGGGCTAACACCAAAAGAAGCATGCTTTTAAAAACGTTCGATGGTCTAGATTTAACATGCAGTCCTTTGTCATGGGTGCAGAATAAAGCTCTATGCACAAACTTAGGATTTATATTATTTTTTTTTAATGCCCTGGATATACAGTTCTACCAAAAAAGGAAATGTCGTGTCCAATATGTAGTACATATCTTTCTAAGCCCATGAAGATTAATGCACTGTTTACAGACAGAAAAGGATATGTAAGAGAAGCCACATCAATTATTATTTCTGCTGGACTGTAACTTTGAAGTCCCTCTTTTTTTTTTTTTTTTTTTTTTTTTTTTTTCCTTCCGCAGAAAATTCTCAGTTTATAAAACTGGAGATACTTACTTTGGGAATGCAGGAGTCTTGCTCTAATGCCAGTTCTTCCCTGAGCTCTGCCCTGGCCACGACTCCCATTCACTTCAGTGGCAGCTTTGTGCGTCGTCGCCCTGTGTGAGCGGCTGGTTTGACCCCTCAACTCTGGCTAAATGCAAATTCTTATAAGAAGATCCCTCACGGCACCACTTTCTAACAGGGAAGTTTTTGTGGGGTGTCTGAAGAAGAAGCTTGTGCGTGGAACAGAAGGGCACGGCCCCAACCCTGCGAAACAGGGGTGGGTGTGCAGAGGGGACCCGGGTCTGCGGAGCGTGGATGCTCCCTCACCTGCGCGCTCGCCTGCGGTGCGGGCCCGCCGCACTGTGCTGAGGGGATGGGCTGAGAGTGTCCGACTCCGGGTCAGCACGGGGGTGAAGAGCTGAGCTGAAACGTCCTGCTTGTAGTGCCATTCAACAGCGATCTCCGAGCATTTTCTTGGGTATAAGTCGTAGAGATAGTGTTTCAACCGCATACTTCACCCTCCCCCCGCTTTTTTTTAAGTTGGGTTTTTTTTTCATTAAAGGCCAAAGGAAAAACAGACCCTCTCCACTGTAAGCTCAATGGATATAGCATACCCCCCGCCACTCCCCAGCTCCAGCCTTCAATCCCCCTTCACACGGGTATAGCGGCTCTGTACTCGCAGGCTCTTTCAAAGGGTTAAGCTGCTAAAATGTACTGACAGCTTAAGAAATGAATGAGGTTTTTTTTCAGCCCTGAAGAAAGGGTATTTAATAACCACGCTTCGATGGCATCGTGCTTCCATGAAACGAGTTGGGACACTTTGGTCTAACAGTCAGTAATATCACATTCGGTACAGTAAATGCCTGGGTGTACGCATATATAATTCTATTCCCCCTTGACTCTAAGATTGCCTTATTTATTCCAGGTTACCTGGGCAATTAAGGTAAGGGCTGCTCAGCAGACACTGATACCCTGCTGCTAAGGCATGGCGAATGGGGACAGAGCGGTGCGCTAACAAAGAGAAAAAGGTAGTCAAACATTTTGAAGAGGGGTGAATGGCACTGAAGTTGGAGGGAAGGATGAATGGAGGCAAAGAGAGAGAGGAAGAAGCATTTAACAGTCCACCCTTCTATCCGCATTTGTAGATTTAAGTTTGGGTGTCCGTCTCAAGCCAATTTACAGTTAATCTTCAACAGCTGGTACTGGTGCTAACGTTTAGTGATTAGAAGTTAGTCTGTTTAGCATGCTGTATCCTTCTTCCTTGGGTTTTGGTTACAGGTTATACGATTAGGATTGCGAGAACAGTAGTGAACTAAACTTCCCAGTAAGAGGTCTTCACACCAGGGAAGTGTTACTTTGCTGCAGCAGCCCTGCCTCGTCAGTCATTAGGAAGCTGCAGGTTGTCAGAGGCTTCTCTTGCGCGCACACACGCGCAGACACACACACGCACACACACAAAACCACAGCACTAAAACTAAATTAAGAAGCCGATGATTAAGACAAGCGTCTACGAGGCCTGTCATTTCAGCATCCTTCCATCATAACATTGTGGCACCGAGAAATTTGGTTGAAAACCCCGGAAAAAATGTCTATGGGAGAGCCTCGTGTTTGAGATAGCATAAATGTTAACATAAAATATAGACTGGGGACTGCCTCGGATGCAAGAGAGTATTCCGCCGAGGAAAGGAGCACTGCAGAGACCTGGGGCTATCCGCTCGCTCGCGAAACTCTGGTAAGTATCTCTCCCTTCTATTGCAGCAGGTACGCAGGCAGTGTGTGACTGGAACTGGACCGGGTTTGAAATCCGCAGCTCTGTTCCCTTCGCAGACTTCGGGGAACTCCCCCTAAAGATAGATCTGTAATGAAAAGTCCCTACTGGATGACTAATGGTTATTGGCACTCGGTGCCCCTTTAAGGAGAGCAGCACATCTTGTGCCGAAGACCTTGCAAGCACCCTTTAAATACAAACATTTTAAGTCCCCCTCCCATGCATCCCCACCCGTTGTTTTCGGGCTAGTTGTGTTGCATCTCCTCTCCCCCCTCTCCTTTAAGCTCTCTAGTCTTCCCTCCCCCCACCCCCATTCAGAACTAATTGCTCAGTTGCTTAAATGTTTCAAGAAGAGCGAAATTTCTCCATCCGATGATCTTTTGAGAAGCTGCACTGTACCATAAAGAACAGCCAGCGGGGCACTGTCTACCTTTGAGAAGCCTGCTCAGCTAGGGGAGAGGTAGGGTTCAAACAACGACGTTAACCAACTAGGTGCAAAGAATTCCCCTCCTGTTGAACTTTAGGAAGTTTCTTGGACGGGCAGAGGTTGGACGGAGAACGTGGAAAGGGGGAAACATGGCTGTAGGGGCCAGAAAGCTTTGCGGATGTAGTGAGCCTAAGACAAGATAGAACAGTGACAGAAAGAGATCCCAGTAAACATTGGAGTATACATTTCCCACGGCGGCTGCGCTGGGTGGAGAGGTCTGAATTAAATCGCCTTAATTAAAAGCTGAAGATTTTATTTATTTGTTCCTGTAGCTGCAGGATATCATCCACAGAAAGCCTATCTGGAAAGTGTAGAGCATCCGCTAGGTTTGGTGTGTTGAGCTGCCACTGCCAGAGTTTCTCAGAACGGGGTATTGTTACACTCGCTGCCAACTCGAACATTAAGACGTGCGGTGGTTTAGGTCCTAAATGTGGATATTATTTTATATGCCACCGTGCGTAAGAAAGCCATCACACCTGCCTAGGTAATAGGTGTCCCTGTGTCACAAAAGCTCTCCCTAATTCAGGAATGAAACAGAAAATTAAAATATCCCTAAAGAATTATCCACAGAATTATGCAGACGACGGTAAAAAAGTGCAGGGGGTGGGATGGACAAGTTAAAAACTTTGTACTGTTCTCAGGGTTTAAATACATGATTTTATTTTCTTCTGTGTTTACTGTTAAAACATTCTTGGCCAACAGAGTGCTTTTGCCTGAATTATCAGATTGAATTGAAGAATCGTGAAATAAAATACAGGGAAAGAGAAAGACGGGTGTGTGTGTGTGGGGAGGGGGTGGCGGTGGAAACAAACACCACCAAAACCCACAACAACCATCATCATCAACAACAAAAAACACAAAAAAACCCCCACCCCAAACCAAGTAGTGCTTGAAGACAACTTCTAGCTGATCGTTGGCTCATAAGAAACTGTTGCTGGAATATTTTCATGGTGGTGTTCTAAAGCTCTTTAGCCTCTTACAAACGTAATCTTTGGCAAATGACACGTATATCTGGTTTTGCAGTTTTTCGGTAACTCAACAGAAAAGACGCCCCCTCCCCCCCCCCCCCTCCCCCCCGCCCTTCTCCCCTTCCCCAGCACAGGGGCAGACGCAGTCTCTCTCCCGGTGCTGTCTCACCCCGGCGCTCCGCAAAAGGCAGCGGGGCGCGGGGTGCCCGTCGGTCCGCCCGCCCTACCTGCCCGCGCCCGCCTGCCGCCCGCCCGCCGCAGCCCTTTCCCCGCACCGCACCTCCACCGCACCCATCGGCTCAGCGCAATCTGGGGCTCGGAGAGATCAGCTGCGGATCCAATTTTTAGGGCCTACAAAAAGCGCAATACCTCCCCCTTCCCTCCCCCCCACCCCCCCCCCCCCCCCCCGCCCGGGCCCCCCTTGTAACCATAGCAAAATGCCCGCTGCAGCACAAAAGCCATAAACAACTATACACCCCTCTAGCAGAAGGCGCTCGGCGAGCCGAGGAGCAAAGCCGATTTTAACTTTCTCCGTGCCTGGGGCTCAGGCAGGAGGAGGAGGAGGAGGAGGAGGAGGAGGAGGATGTGCCTGAGCTCGTTCCGGCCGCCGCACGGCAGCGGGGTGACCCGCACTTTGCGGGTGGCGAGGCGGCGGGGCTTGCTCTGCCTTCGAGGAGGCTGCCCGGGTAGCAGACCTTGCTCGCTCCTTGGTCTTCTAGCATGAGTAGGGCTCGCAGGAGTTGCCTCTTTTATGTAGGTTGTTCTGAACACTTTTTATATCGGGCAGGGTGGTCTCCATGTTTTCTTTCTTTCTTAGCGGAGGGAGGGGGGAGTGATGGTAAGGGGCTTGTTGGATGATTATAACCGCTACCACTTATAAATAGGTTTCTTGGGGAAGGGCTGATATCGTACCCTTGATATCAGTGGGTGTGTTCATGTATTATTTTAATATGATATGTCTTTTATACAGAGCTTATTTTCCTCCTCCCTCCCTCCCTCCCCAGCTCCCCCCCTCTCCCCCCCCCCCCCCCCCCCCCCCCGCTTTGTTTCTGGAATTTGTTTCGCTTTTAAAGCACCAGCACAAACAAACAAACACACAAAAATGACTGGCAACAAGTTAAATCCCATTTGTGTCCCTCCCACCGAGCACGGACGGTGCCTCGCTAAAGCCTGGGGTTTGTAGTTTTGCCTCGACAATAATTTGACCAAGAAAGAGGAGCGGCTGCAGGCAGGCTTTCCGTGCACTGACAATGCGGGAGGAAAAACGGTGAAAGAAAGAGTCCTCCCGGGATGCATCTCCTTTGTGTGTTTTCTCCTCTCCATCTTTTAGATGGGGCTCTCACATAGGCTTACACACACACACATACATACACACACACACACACACACACACACACACACAGAGGGGCTGGTTATGTTTCCTAGGGAGTTTTTTAGGCAACAATGTTTATTATAATAGAGCTAGAAACTCCACCGAAATCATGAAACCATGCCGTAGCTCCGGAAACTCCAACAAATAAATAATTTCCATTTGCCTCCTAGCAGAATACTAGCAGAAGATGGCATTACACTGTATCTTCACATTCCTTTAAAAAAATCAAGGGAAGGGTAAAGAAAAGACTCACAAGTCCTTGTACACGCTGGAGTTAATAAAACGATAGTAGTAGATGACATTTTTTTTCCTTCCGAGGCGACCACAAGCTTATTTCTATGGTCATATTAAATAGTGAATGGGCAAAAGCAGAAGCCGTGTTCTACTGAGGGCTGGGACCATGTCCCGCTGAGGCTCCACGACAGGCTTTCCCAGGGAGCCTCCCGGATCCCCGCGCCTTCCCTTCGTTTTACCTTGCAGAACCGCGGAAAAAACATTCGCGCTTGACTGTGCTAAATGCACCTAAAAGATACCTTTTCACGCAATCGCACGGTTTGCAAACGATAGTTTAACTTTATCTGTTGTGCTGGGCACGTGTTTTGTCATATGAAATTAACTTGTGAAAGCCTTTGTATCATTTTTTGATTTGTGTTTGGCGACACCGCAGATCATATCTCATTGCGTTGATGGTTCATACAATTGCTAAATTAAAGGCATGTTTTCGGCTTTGAAAAACAACAACAAAAAAGCAACCCTCTGAGAGCTCATCCTCAGCAAAGCAACCCGAGAAGCAGCATAATAACGCAGCGCAGTATTTTCCGTGCGTGTGCGGTATCTCCATAATTCTGTATCATTTAGCGTCTCTGTTGTCTGTACCTAAAGAGAGTCAGGTCACTCCTGGGCTTCTTACCTATAATCGCCACCTAAAAGAACGTACGGGCAGGGTACAGATAATGGCTCTAATTGCTTGGAGGATTGCAATTGGCGTTGTATTTTTTTCCCCCTCGTGTCTTTACCTATTCTCCCGTGGTAAATATTAGCAACTGAACTGCTTGTCTTGACGTGTTGGTGTGTTTGAGCCCCACGAAGCTCACCGGATCACTGCAATGAAGTGATCAGGCCGTCCTATGCACGTCGCAATTTACTTTTCTCTCCTCATGTTCTGCTTCTCCTCTCAAAGGAGGACACCGCATTGAACCAAGTGTTCTGGTTTGGGCGGTCCTCCGGACTTTCGGATTTTATGTCTAAAGCTTTCAGTATGTTGGGGCTGAAATTATGATTTTCCACATTTCAAAAGGGATGAGGCTCTATTTATAAATGTTACAGAAGGTTTCGTTACTTCAGGAACAACAAAACAGGAATAGAGCTGCAATTTTCAAGAAAATAGGATTTCAAAATATAGAAATAAAAAAAAGTAGCGGAGACGATGTATAATTCAATCAAATTACAGAAAATTGCTTTAAAATTCAGAACAGTAGCGATCCATTATGTCTCTGTTTTATTAGTGACAAGTACAATTACTCTAAAATAAAGAACACTGGTGAATATATAATTGGCTGTAATCATGTTAGTGTTTGAATAAAAATGACGGGGACATTTAACACTTTGACAACAAAATGTTCAGAAACAACTTATTTATTCAAACAGTTTTTATTTGCATCCACGTGAAGGAGAAACACACTTTTGCTTACGATAAATCAAGACTTTTTCACGTTCAACAAATATATGTGTGCATATATATATATAAAGATTATTAATTATTTTATTATCCAAGGCTTAATAAAGTCTCCTGAGTGCGACTGTATTATTATTGATTACTCAGTACCCAAAGGACGCCATCTACAGGAAAAGGTCTTTAGACTTAACACAAACCTAATCACTGTTGATTTAAAAAAAAAATTAAAAAAAAATCAGAGTTAATATTCCTCTATAAACCCAGCTCCGATTTTACCCACAACACCGATCACAATATTTGCTTTGTAATTGCTTCTTGAGATTCACTTTGTTATAATTTGACACGATCTAGGAATCTGTTACAAGGGGCCTTTACTCTGAAATACAGCATTTAAAAAAATACATTGAACTCCAGAAGAAGCACTTTTTCTCCTTCTAAACCGACTCTTTTCCCTCAGGATTGACTTGATCGTCCCTGAAAATGCAGAACAGCCCATGAGATCTCTGCCTTCAAACCAAGCCCGTGGAAGATGCTTGCAAAAGAGCCCTGAAAAAAACCTAACTTGATTGAAGGCAGTTTGTGCAACAATTGTGTCATGGAATACTTAACATTTCTTTAACTTATTTCCTTTTGGATAATGTCAATAAATATCAGCTATGCCAAACGTACTCACATCTATCCTACAACACAGCCTTTGCCCCATAGCTTGGTACTTAAAGATGCCATTTAGCCGCGTTGCTCGTTTCTGAGCCCTTGCTGGGAAACACATCGAAGTAGAAAGTGTGGCCCTTAATATTTTGATCATACAAATACAGACCCGCGGAGATGGCATATGCCCTCCGTGATGTGATTCCAACACCCCAGTTCAAACTACAGAATATAGGAGGAGAGCTAAAGGAAGCTTTCAGGACCATTCCTTCTGCGGGCTTCTGTTTTTTCTTTTCTTTTCTTTTACTTTTCTTTCTTTCTTTCTTTCTTTTTTTTTTTTTTTTTTTTCTGTTTTAATCCCGAACGAAATTTTCTTTTCCTATTTTTATTTCTTATTTATCTTCCCTTTTCGGCAAGTCTCCAAATTTCTGCCTCTGTTGCGTGTGTAGTTGTGTGCTCATAAGGGGGTGGACCCTACCCTGACCGATCCCGACTCCCCTGCGGCGGGGCGCAGCGCAGCCCAGCTACGCCTTCACGGCCGGCTCCCAGGCGTCCCCTACCCCGGCGCGTTTCGCCAGCCCGTGCGGCTCTTGGCTATTAAAGTAGCTCTGGCTTCTTTCTAACTCAGGCCAGAGAGCTGGATGAGCTTGGAAAAATTCAGGGGTGGATTAAACTGGGCAGCGAGTAGTCAAAAGCAGAGGTGCGTTGACACAAAGGCTGAGAAAAATGACTCACGGCGGACCCTCGATTTTGGACCCTCGGTTTTTGCGTTATTTCGGAAACCGGGGACAAAAGCCTGGAAACTATTATTATTTGCGCTCCCACTGAAGTCAACCTCAAAGTTTATACCAAAGGTCTCCCTCTGCCTTCTCACTTCTGGGCATTGACGGTGAATGTCCCAAATGGAGAGGCTGTGTCGCATCCCTGCTTTTAAACTTGAGGGGACCTCAGGAGAGGAGGTTTCCTTCCCTCGGGCCAGCGGCTGCCGCAGGCGCAGCCGGGGCGCGGGAGGTCCCTCCCCGCCGGGAGCCGGGGCGGGGGCGCCCCTCTGCACCCGGAGGTCTGTCATTTCTCGGGTGCCTCGTACCAAACCGCAGATGTCAGCCTTTCCCTACGTGTTCGGGCTGCTAATGCGGGCACTTCACACAACAGAAATGCTCATCTCTGGAGCCTTTCCCAAGGCCCGCAGCCGACTGCGTGCGTCGCCTCTGTGGCAGGCGGCCCCGGGGCCCCGGGCCGGGGAGCTCGGGGTGCCCAGCACTCGGTGCCCAGGGGACCCTGATCCCCTCGGAGCCCAGCACCCCGCAAACGCCCCGGAATCCCCCGGACGCTGCAAACCAGCCGAAGCGCAAACTCCGCGCATCCCCGCGGGGACACGCCGTCGGGGCTCCCAGCGCGACAGCTCCTGTGTGTCTGCCGCAGAGACCCGCTTTTTCGGTGTCATTCACACCAAAATGTCCCTCACCCGGTAGCCCCCCTCCCCTCCCACCGTCGCCAACCGAGGGGAGCCCCGGCGGGGGCCGCAGAAAGCCTTGCCACACCTGCCACCCTCGGGGCTCCCCCCCCCCCCGGCACGCCGTGCCCAGCAGAGGGCGAGGGGCCCCCTCGGGGCCGTGCTGTGCCGACCTGTGCCCGGTGGCCGCCCTGGGCCGGGCGCGGAGGGGTGCGGCGGCGGCGGCCGCCGCGCTCGGCGCCTTCCCGCGGGGCGGGAGCCCGATGCGAACAGCGACGGCGACATCTAGCGGCCAAGGGCAGCCAGCGCCGGCCACGCCGCTGCCCCGCCGAGCGGCGGGAGAGGCCAGCCCGGGGAGGGAGCGCTCCCGGCCCGGCCCAGCCCGGCCCCCGGCCCGGCCCTGGGGACGCATCTCGCACTCCCCCGCCCCGCGGCACGCCGCTTCCCGCTGATTTTCTAAGGATCAGACACCATTGTATGCCCCCCCTCCCCCCTCGGCCCCAAACGCCCCGAAGTTGTCGGTGCAGCGTTGGCGTCGTCAGCACAAACGCGTGCTCCCTCTTCGGGGTGTCCTTTCTGCGTGTTTACTCACACGGGACACTGAGAGAGAAAAAAATAATCTAAACGCTTTTCGCCTTCCCCCCGCCCCAAGGACCTCCATGCAAACGAAGCAGGAAGGCAGGGGTGGCCGTCCCGTCCATCTTCCCCCTGCCAGGCGTCCCCACGGGCCGGCACTGTCCCTGCGTGCACTGCCCCAGCCTGGCGTGGGCACTTCCCCGAGCTGTGAAGAAGCAAAAAAAAAAAAAAAAAGCGATATTGTTGACACTGCTGGGGAAACGAGCTCTTACTATTTAAATCTTAGTGTCAGTTCTCATTAACAGCTCAAGTCATCTTTTCCCTCGGGCAGACCTTGTCTGGTCTATCGACTTAATGGAAAACAAAACACATGTTTGTATTCCATTATTACGGACCTCGTTCCTTGCCTTGCGGAGAGCAGGGCCAGGCTTCGTTTCCATGGTCAGGGGATTCCCGAAGCGACAACGCTTTCCCTTCGTTCCTCCCTCCTGCCCTTCCAGGAAAAGTTACGGATTCCGGCGTCCATCTCCTGCCCTCCCTCATGAATAGGGGCTGCAGCGGTGCCCACCAGCAAAGGCTTTCACTGAAAGCCGCGGAGGCTAAAACGAGCCCAAGGAAAATAGTTACTGGTACGTTCAGCCAAACTTAGGCCAAGCACGGCAGCCCCTGCGGGGAGCCCTGCGGGTGGTTGTGCACAGGTGAGGGGTTCCGCGGCCGGGCGCAGCCGGCCCTCCGCGGGCGCGCACCCTGGGCAATAGCAGGCGACAGGCTGAGAGCTCCGAGCCAACACAAAAACAAACAAGCTCCCCCGACTCTCCCGCCGGGAAGGGGGCTTTGATAAGGAAGCAGGGAAAGTTTTTTAAGAGCTGCAGATGCTTTTTGCAAATGTATTTTGACTCGCCTGTGCAGAGCAAGTTGGTGTTTTTTTTGTTTTGTTTTGTTGGGTCCCCCCCCCCCCCAGAGACAATGGAAGGGGGAGGGTGAGAGTAAGAGCTTTATAAAAGGAAGGAATACGTTTTTCACCCGGCGAAAGCAAGGAGAGGTCCGTAGGAGTGCCGACGTGACCTGAACAAGGGAGAGGATTCTGGTGCAGGGAGAAGGAATGATTCACTGCGCCCCGTGCTCAGCGCCCTCGCCGTTCCAACCGCACGACACTTGAACCTGACAAAAGTAACCGATCGAAACGAGCTGCCTTAACGCTCGCCTCTTTGATCTGCTGAGTAAGACTTTTCCAGCCACCTCCAGCTGTCCCCCCCGCTCCCCGGCCCGCTGCGGGACGCGCAGATCTCAGCGGGGAAGGTGCGAACCGCGCCTGGGCGCTCCCTGCGCGGCTGCGGAGCCGGGCTGCCTCGCCCGGCGCGGCAGGGGGGACCCGGCCCGGGTTCCTCTCCTGCCGGGGGTCCCTCTTTAGCCGGGGGGAGCCTGTCGCCTCGGGCACAGTGAGTAGGGCCCGCAACTTTCCCGCTTTTGAAGCGGCGTTTGCTCTGGAGTGCTTGGCTGTCAATAGACGCTACAGCAGTGACAACAGAGCGTCCTGCAGTCAGAGCGGAGGCTGCCTCTGCACCTTTCCTCTGCAACACACGCCGTCAGCGTTTTAATTCCAGCTCCAAAGGGAACCTGCAATTATGAGTCCCCCTCGTCCCCTCCCGCTCACATTCTCTTGTTTGAAACATTCACTGAGGAAGGTTATTTGGATTGCGAGTGAAATCAAACAGGGAGGGGAGGAAGAAAAAAAACAACAAACCAACCAACAGCCCGTAAACCCTACAACCCAGCAAACCCTTCCATTTGCTATTTACAAAACTCATTGTAATGCTTCACTCGGGCTGTCTGCCTAGCTTAGGGAAATAAATGTGACTGAACCAGAGACAAAGCCGATGCAGCTGTATTTGAATTTCTCAAACACTGTCAAACGTGCTCTTGTCTCATAATTCTCGGGGTTGTTGTTATTATTATGATCATGATACCTAATGTGAACGTAGTCGAAAGAGAGGTGCTTGGCGGCACAGAGACCTCGTTCCGATCGGGAACGTACAGACATTCCTTCAGCAAAAAAGCCAAAGACTCCTTTTCCTTCCTGCTGGAAGCCTTGGCAGATAAACTGAGGAAAACTTGAGACCTGTAATTTCCCTGTTTTTTCTTTTCCTTTTCTCCTTTTTTTTTAATATTTTTTTTTATTCGTTGTTTTTGACATTCCTCGTGTTTCTCCGATTCCCGCAGAGGTGGTGGGCTTGGCTGCCTGGTTCCCCAGATGACAACCCGCTCCGGTAACCCAGCGCTGCCGTCGCGGAGAGCAGAAGACTCCTGGTCTCTGGCAAGGGGAAAGATGTCCGCTGGATGTCACATCCTCGGCGTCATGTCAGCTTCCCCCTCTGGAGGGTTGTTAGGAGCCTGCCGGTGTGTTTGGTTTTACCAGGACTATTACGAAGCAGATCCCTGCCCTCGACTGCTTTGGAGAGGAGGGGGCTCAGGCACACCGGGGCCTCCACAGGAGGTGTCCCTAAGGGGATACCTTGGCGCATTCCCATATATCTCGCCTTAGCTGCCCGGCTTCTGGCGAGGACGGGCCAGCCCTGCCGGCCCCTCCCCAGGCCCCGCCGCGGCTGCGGGGAGCGACCCTCGACGTGGCGGGCGCCGGCCGGCCCAGGCCGGGAGGGACTCCCCGGCTCAGCTCTCGCGGCTTCTCCTCCCGCACCTGCCCCGGCCCCCACCGCCGCCCCGGTGCCGCTCCCTCGGCAAAGCGCCGCCTGTACCCTGGGCTCTGGGGGAAAAATGGGGTGCTGGAGGTGCGGGCTCAGACCTCGCGGGCAGCCTGGGCAGCATCCCCCCGGCCCGCCTTCTGGCTAACCAGCTTCTCCGTTGGCACACTTCTCAGACACCCCTCCCGGGCTTCCCCGTGGGGAAGAGGTCAGGCATCACCCGTGCCCGGCAGGGCATCGCCCCTGCGCGGGGCCATCCCTGCCCCGGAGCCCGCCGCGCTCCTCCGGCGCCCTCGGCGGTTTTCGTTGCGCGGTGTCCTTCAGTCAATAGAAGTAGGGAAATGAAAAGTAATGTGATCAATTATTATTTTTATGCTATATTTATGGACGGGTAGAAGTAATAACAGTTATTTACTTGGTCGAAGCGTTTATTTCACACTTGGTATATTTCCTTATAATCGGAGAACCGACGTGGGAAAAATAAGCACAAATAAAGTGTACGAAAATACGTTTTTAGCAAAAAGCGATCCTTCTCCTGTCTAATTTTCCCGGGTGCGTTTCTTCCTCCTGACATTAATTCAAACCAACGAAAGGGCTAAAAAGGTTAGTCTGTAGCCCCCGAGTCAAGCAAGAAGCAAAATAACAATTTAATTGTCTGATCCCTTCGTAAAAAAATACTTCTCCCCACCCCCCCCACCCCCTTTCCTTCAAGTGGGGGGTAAAGAAGAATCAAAGAGCCAAGCAGCCAGGAGGGCAGGAACCCGGGCGGGTCTCTCGGGGATACAGCCCTGGTACCCCTGACCCCCTCCCCGCTCCCTCCCAGGTCCTGCCGTCCCGTCCCTCCCTTCCCGCCCGGCTGCTGGGTATCGTGTCCCCCTCTCGGAGGGCTGCGGGCTGCTGTAACCCCCCCTGCCCTGCCTTTGTCCCTTTAGAGGCTTGTAAGCTTCTCTAATTTGTTAGCAGCACTTCGGCTGCCGCTCCCCAGCCCCCAGTGCAGGGCGTATGTGTGTGTGTGTGTGTGTGTGTGCGTGTGTGTGTGTGTGTCTAGGGAAATGATGCCAGGGCCAGGGAAATACACACCGCTCTGGGGTTTCACAGCTGTGGCAACAGCGCTTTCATATGCTCATATTGCATAGATCGCATAGATCGCATACATCAGGGTGACCTTAGAGAGGGGAACAAGGGAGGGTGGGGGAGAGGAAAATTAAAAAAGGTACAGTTCTTCCCTGTGTGTCAAGGATTTCAAATAGAATAGTGCTCGATACCAAGGTAACGCTTCCCTATTGCCGGCTCTTGCTTTTCCTTGAATTGCTTCATTTCCCATATTCTAGCTATTTATTTTGTCGCTGGCAACTGTGTGCAACAGTGTCCCAGGTTGGATGAGCCGTGGTAGCAACGAGCAAGTAAAAAAATGACTCTTGGCACAGCCAAGGTGGCCAGCAAACGCTCTACAGAGTTGTATGGCAGCTCAGTTTGTCCCGATGACACGGATCAGCTGGCATCTCCGGCACCTCCGGCCACGGGCCGCTGCACTGAGCTGGCCAGGCTGAGCCAGGGCCATGGCTGTGGCTGTGGCCAGGGATCTGCTGTGGGCTGAGAGTGGGGCTGGGAGCATTCTGGCCAACAAGCCACACTTGTTCACTCCTCTTTCTTCATCATGCCCGCTCCCTCTAGTTGCCCCTCAGGTAAAGCTGACACTTCATATGGACGAAGGCATCTCGCTGCAGGATCTGCCAGGGCAAGAGCAAAAAATCCTGGCGAGGACAGGGCAGCCCATCAGTCCCCCACAGCTGTTATTTTTGGAAACATGCTTTTTTGTATCAGCCTATAAACCCCCTGCGAAACATGCTGTCTCCAGTCTGTTTTGTCTTTTGGGGACAGCAACGTGCTGCCCTTTTCCCTGGCTACCTAGTCTTTGTTCAGTGACTGTGAACAATAAATTGGACAGCATTAGCTGGATTCAGAGCCTTCAGCATCTTCCTCCTTGTTCTGCATTTGGGGCTGTGCCTCAGATAAGGTCCCACCAGCACCAAGAGATACCTGCTGTCAGTGGACTTCAGGGCCCTAACCTTGTGCCCTGTCCCTGAAGGACAGGGGAAAGGGCCAAAGATGAAACTCGGCACTCAGCTGGGCCACCATCCCAGCCCTGCAGATCCCACAGCACAGCCCTCGCTCCCTTCTGCAGCACAGCCTGCTCAGGACTTGAGCATCAGGCATCCCCCAGGGAACCTGCAGGGCTGATGTTGCACAGGCTCTCGGTTTCTCACCCTGCCCTTCCGTCCACCTTTCCACAGTCCAGCAGAGCCAACTGGTCTGGCTGGGCTGTGTGTCCTCTGTTCTCTCAAGGAAGACAGGCTGTAAGAGGAACATGGTAGCTGGAGGTCTGAGATTATCAGCCCTATCTTCTAGACAAAGTAAGGCAGACAAGTTATACCTCTACAAAGTTTATAACCACAAATTGCTTTTTTTTTTTTTCCTCAAGTGAACTATTTTAGTTGAGTTAGATTACTTTGGATAATAATAAACGATCTGAAAGCTACTGGGAAGTTTCTGATGTATAAAAAATGGCAATCTTATTTAAACTCTGGAAAAGATAATTGTTTGCCCTTGCTGTATGTTTTGCATTCTTGAAGTATATCTTTTAAGGCATAATATACATTTTGAGGTGCCATATATGCATCTTTACAATAGTAATGGCTTTCCACAAGCTCTGTGGGAGGTGGCATTTCAGCAAGATACTTCCCCTTGACTTTGTTTATTCCAGCAGTTTAAATTCTACCTCTGGTGATAGCTGTTAACTTGGCAATGTGAAAAGTGCTACATGATGTGTACTGTGCTCAGTCAGCTCATCAGAAGCTTACCAATTATGACTGTGGAGCCCATTCTTCCTGCCGCAGCACGCCACCCACCATGCATACCCGGGACAGCTGATCTTCACATATGCATAAAATCTGAAAGTATGCACACATTTACACAGAGCCCGTACAAAGCAGGCACAATAAGTCTGGTGCTTCTTAGAAGCCTTTTTGTTTCCTGCAATAGCTCATACACAGGCAGATAATTTCTTGCTCCCTGCCTGTCTTGGAAATGTAAAAAAGGGTAGCTTTGAACCCCACCCTGCAAGAAGTTGAGCTTTGTACCTGTCTGGCAGTCAGGATGCTTGTGTTTTGGGCAGAGGACCAAATTGTCAGGATGACTCTGAAATAGGAGGTTGCAGCTACTAGGATTATCTATCTCACTTGTGGTTTGGTCTCCATCCTCATCTCTGAGGCCCTTGGGAAAGGAGGTAGCTGGAAGCAGATCATGGACTCAATTAAAAAATTTAAATATGCCAGAACGGCCCATGAGTTGGGCACTCTGAAATAAAGAACTTTGTTAACAAAAGCCTTTGCAAGCCTGTTTCCCCATGATGAAATCTGATCTCTGTTTAAGGTCTCCTAATGACATCAGTGAGGCAAGATTTAATTTTAGACAGATGCTATTTGTCAAGCACCTAGGGAGTGTTCGAGCTTCAAAAATAATGCTACCTTTGAGCATTCACTTTTGTTTGGAATATCCAACTGAACATACAAAATCCAGATTGGGCTTTTTGTTAAACTGTGATTTGCACTTTTCTAAAGATATTATTTTTCTTTATTTTGAAGCAACTACTTACAAAGTGATTTAGTGCCAGACTCTGTCACCTTTGACTGCAGTTTCTTTTGCATCAGCTAAAATAGAAGTAACTCTGTTCAAGTAAGCAGAGTAACACTAGTGAAAAACCAGAATAAATAATCAGAGAATCAAGCCCTTTGAATAGCAAATGACTCCATAAATAGTCCCATTGATTTCAGTGGTATTTCATGGCATAAGCAGCTATGTTAATGGAAACAGCACACAAGACCCTTAGTGCTTGGACAGAGAAATAAAGCAACAACTTATAATTATTTAAAAAAAACAAAATTCCATGGTGTATTAGTCAGTTGATATGTTTCTACCTTACTGTATGACTTACCAAAGACAGAATCAAGTGAGTTGATGAGAACGACTCCTCTGTTAGCTGCTGTGACAATTCAACCCACCTGTGACACGAAAGCTGTGTCCCTTATTTAAAAAAACAGAAAGCAAATAAAGTCATGACAATGAAATGATTTCCATTACCCTTAAACAAGCACTTCTTTAAGTGAGAAAGATCAACATTTTAGGGAATGGAGTTGCCCCCTTTTTGGGAAGTTTATGGACAGTATCAAAATAAGAGAATGTCATAATGTGGTCTCCCCTGACCCTATTGCTTTGGATGACTTGGAAAAATTCTTTTGCTTCCTTTTCCTTGAAATCTAGTAAAGAACTAAGTGAGGTCCAAACATGATTTCTTAATTATGTGTCTTTGGCTGAATGCATTTTTTAAAAATAAGAGAAGTGTTCTCTGGAAATGTTTTTCAGCATCTTTAAGCCTGAATATGAAAACTGAGTCTGGATCCAGAGAGCAGTAAAACACCTACCCAACTTTAAGTCTTCTGGAGCCAACAAAACTGTTGTTGTGATCTAATTGCTTTGCTGTGGACCCGTTTCTGACTTTGGGTGGTTTGACTCCACTTAGGGAGTTGGAACACGATATGCAAGAGCAGGGGGAGAAACCGTGATGATCGGGGAGAATCACAGCCTGACTAGCAATGGCCTCAGGTCCCCACACCTTCCTGCTGGTACCGAACTGGCTGTCAGCATTCGCAGGGGTGCAGGTGATATATTTCAAACATTCAATAAAGAACTGTGCACCCATGTACACAGTACTGCCGAAAACTTTTGTAATTACAGTAACTGTGATGAAACCACATCAGTTCTGTCCTTGCCTTCCTTTCATTGATCTCCTTTGTGTTCTCTTCTTGTCGTATCACACAGTAACTGTAAAAAATGTTTTGTCCAAAACACAAACTCCCTGTTCTGAATGCTGCTCTGCTATCAGCAGGAACAGTATTTCAAATAGGCTGCTGGGCATTTGCCTCTATGAATAGCTTCTTATTTGCTCATGCTAGACTGTAAAAAGCTCATATGTATCTTTTGAGTGCACATTTTTTCATTAAGACCCTACAGAGCACAAAAGGAAAGGGTCACGAAAGGCTAAAAAAAAAAGAGTTTTTTTGCTTTATCACAAACAGTTCTCTGCTGTGTTTTCTCAGTTTTGACAAAGCTGTAACTATTTTCTACTGACCGTGGAGCATTCTTACTCCCGGGAAGTTTTTAAGGGAAGTACCTTGAATAAGGTTGTACAGTGCTGACTTTTCATTACTATCCAAAACTAGTTCTTCCATTTCTTCTCTTTCTGTGTAACAGTGAAGTGGCAGAAAATGAACAAAACATTTTGGCTCTACCAGGTAGGGACAAGTCTGTGTACCAGCCTGTACCTATGTCACCCATGCTGTTACCCCCATGGCTGGAGGGGAGAAGGGTCTGCCTAGACCCCCAGTTTTGGGGAAAAGGCACTGTTTAGTGCTCACAATGCTCTGCAACAGTGGTTGAAGGAGGTTGGTCCCCTACAGCCAACTTTCATAAACTTATGGATTAGGAATAACATCTTGCTGGTGTAGGTGCCTACCAAATTATCGATACCGTGGGAACAGAGAGGACAAGGGGAAGCTGATGAGATATTTGTGAACCAAAACAGCAGTGAAAGATTCCCAAGAATGGATTTCTCACAGCCTCACCACAAGCCTGAGGGATTTGGCTGGCTGCAATTCTGGTTCCTAGTCTCATAAAGACCATCTCCCTGGTCTTTGCAAAGTAGGACTCTAATGTTAAAAAAATAAGGAATTTTCTAGTTTACTAGAAAAAAGGTTTCCCAAACTCCCAGAAAACATAAAAGAAGATTCAAATTATGCTGTTTTCTGAAAATCACTTGTTTCTAAGCAATTTCATGACATTTAGGGGGAAGAGGGATGATGCTCTATTTATCATTTTTTGGTATTTGGATAATTTTCCCCATACTTATCCAAAATAAATGAAAAAAGTTTTGAAAAGGCTCTTTCAAAATATTTTCTTGACTAAGTGATTATATTATGTCTTACTATATTAAAAAAGGCCAACATTGTGTAGTACGAACTCCTGGATGTTTTTAAGGGGTCTTATTTCTAAAACTTTTAAGTTTTCCTTTTTTTATTTTCTGGACTGAAACAAACTTCTTTCCCTCTCCCTCTCCCTCTCCCTCTCCCTCTCCCTCTCCCTCTCCCTCTCCCTCTCCCTCTCCCTCTCCATTTCCTTTACCCTTTCCTTTTCCTTTTCCCTTTCCCTTTCCCTTCCTTTCCCCCCTTTTTTCTTTTTTCCTTTTATTTTTTCCTTTTTTCTTTTCCCTTTTTCCTTTTTCCTTCTTTCAAGTCAGTCAACCAAACATGTAGCCAAACCAATTTTTTTTTTTTTTCTGCTTTGAGATAAATTTACCCCCCAAGATAGTACCAGTCAGGAGCCCAGCAGCCCAATGTTCTCTAATTACTCAGAGACCTACCTCTGCCGTATCAGTGCAACTCGATCTGGCTGCATCAGTAACGTAGCATCCGGGTGTACAAGCTTAACAGTGGTGGCATAAGAAGGAGTGAAAATTGACAGCAAGTTGACAGAATACTACTGGGACTACTCTGGTCCATCACACAGTCATCTTATCCCTATGCCACTAAAAAACTAACAAATTTGTCACCAGAATAACTGTTACATGGAAATGACTTAACAGTAGTGGTTTTTCTTTAGGGGTTTGCTGTGAATGAGGTTTTCCTCTTCAGACCCTGGAATTATCCTTGTGTATACAAGGAGGAGATATAAAGGAAGATGGGTGAAAACAAAGTCACATGGGAAGTGGAAAATATTTGTTTTCTCCATGTGCACACATTGCGCTGAGTGCAGCAGGGTGCTGAGATGGACTCCTCAGATGCTATCACACTAACTGCAATATCATGTAGCTATGTATCTCCTTCAAGCTCCTCTGCAAAATTCTATAGTGTGATCCCTTAGTTGGCTGTGCTCAGTCTACACAATCTAAAAAGGGAATGAATTTTCTTGTAGATACTGAGCTTATTTTCTGTTCCTGTTGGTGTTCCAAATTAATTTTCTATGAATGTAATAAGGAGTAATTTTCTTGTCATGGTTCCTTGGTTGCATTTTGGTTTCTGTTGTCTTAATAAAAATAATAAAACAAATTGTTCTGAGAACAGCAGAGCTAACGAAGTGAATTTTTCAGGGTTTGTATTTGGTACTTTTACATCCCTTCCTCTGCCCCGATGCAGCAGCTTTGTCCATTTACACTGAGCTTTATGCTCAGCTCCATTAGACCTCCCTTTCCAGTTGCCTCAGCTGTCTTTCACATCTGCAGATGTCAGCTGTGCAGAAGAGACATTAGATGCTCTCAGCAGTTCAGAGCTACTTTTGCACTGACAGGCTGGCAGAATACCTGCTGACTGGATAGCAAGAGGTCCATCAAAAAAGATAACTGCTGAGCTGTGACTGATGCTTTATTCTTACTGGGACATCAGTCTGGCTCTGCGTCTTCTACCCAGCCAACAAATTCAATGAAACTTGTGAAATTTCTTTTTAAGGCTTTGACCTCATTCATATCTTTGGCTGAAATTAGCCAACAGCTTTGGAAGTGATGAGGACTAGGGGGGATGACAGACAGTGAATCAGGTGGATCAAAAATGCAGTACATACAAGGGCTAATTTAAAACAACAAAAAAGTAAATATACAAAACAAATTTCCCTCAGAAACAAAATGGATTTTAATGGAAGATTAATGGAACCTGTATTCCTAATTCATGTAAGTACTATGAAAATTCCACTAAGAAGGATTTTTGATAGAGTTGGAGTGAGAGAAAAACACATCTTTTGAAGGCATGATAACAAAATATGCTAGTTATGAGTCCGTCTTGGCTGAGAAAAGAACATTTGAATCATGGCACTGACACTGAAATGCTTACTTTATTTTAAATTTGCATCTGGCTCAGAACCTTGCACGCTAGCTGCGTGATTTTGACTATCTGTTAGCGCATTCAAGCTGTATCATAAATAGCAGTATTGAAAACATATGCCACAGGGGAAAGAAATCTGTAATAATACCAGCTGCCATTATATGATAACAAATTTCAGTCACTACTAACCTGGATAAGTGTTTTTCATAGGGAAACAAGTGGCAAATTTACCAAAGAAAAAACTGTGTAAAACTTTCAAGCTTTTAAGCCAGCTCTAGAAGAGATAATCCACTTTGATCAATGGGAAAAATCACCTAGGACTAATTTTAAAGCTGAATACATCTAGTTTGATTAAACAGTGAGTAAGAGCAATATGGTAACAGTTTTCACATATGTAGAAGGGAAATCCTTTTAAGGCAGCAGTATTAGGGTACATATTCATAAGAAAAAAGAAATATCAGGAAAATTTCAACTGTTTCAAACACTTCTAAAGGCTAGAATCTATTAGCCAGTACAGTTCCTTGAGAAACATCAGTAAAGGTTTTATTATCTGGGAAATATGAAAAAGTTTGCATTATCAAATCTGTGTGTTGAGAACTAATCTAGCTTTGGAGTGAGAAAGCCTAGATGGTCTCATTATTCATTCACAGTTTTAATTTCTATGATTCTATGACTGAATCTCATGATGAGGTGGCTTTCCTCTTCTGCAGCAAGCTAGCAGATTAAATAACTATGTGTGTTATGGCAAATAAGCAGTCAAGGGAGGGCATCTAATGGCCACTATGTATTTTGCTATTAGGACAACAGTCTGTGTATTCCTTTCAAGTTCTCTATGTAAAGTAAGTTGTATTCCAGTTGGTGACTGTTATGACCTGAGGTGGTGCAACTATCTCCAGGGGAAATCTGCAAAAACACAACTACTTCAGGATTTTTTCGTTAAGGACAAAGTCCATACACCTCCCCCTGCACTCCCTCCCCCCCCCCCCCCCCCCCCCCCCCCCGCCTTGTATATGTATAGGTATCTCCTTTAATGTAGAATTATAGATCATATTTTAGCATAACTGAAAGTAAATAATTTCTCCTTGGAAGGTTACAAGGTCAGTTGCTGAATGTAGCAACAAACACAACCAAAATAAAGCTGCAGGATTCTAAACGTGCAATATATTAAATAAACCCACGTGGCTAAACTTGCTTGATTCAGAGGTGTTTTCAAGATGCATGAAGTGAAGGAGAGTGTCAGTTCATAACAGGAAGAACAAGACTTTTGAATCAGATGTAGTTTAACTCAGTAAGAGTAAGTGAGTAAGCTTGCAAAGTCTTACTGAGCTTTTCAAGGCGAAAATAATGTATTTGCACTGTTAGAGGTTTCACTCAAAAATAGGCTCATGTAAACAGGTAGGATGCAAATGTAACTTTCAGCTGGAATTACAACCTGTAGGTTGCTCGGCACAGTGTCACAGACCTCCTTCTGTGTTGCACAGGTGACCCTAACAGCCCAGCACAGGATTAAAAACTTCCTCAAATTAGAGCCTCCTGGTCCTGAAGGACCCAGCTGAGCTGCTATAGAGCCAGGGTAAAACCTTTCCTTTCAGGTGCACCAGGCTGCTGCGTTAAGAGCTTTGGGAGGTACAGGCACATCCAGGGCTTCCTGCATCATGTCTAGTCCAAGTGGAAAGACCTTTTCCTTAGACAAAGCTCAAGCTGTTTTCTGACAGACCGGTGCCAATCACTCAGCGCAGACGTCATGTTAGTAGAAATAGTGCACAACAATATCCAGCTAAAGTACAGTTCTTTCAGAAATGTATTTACTTGGCATCATTTACAGCAGCCCTGAGGTACCATTAACTTCTGCTGAAACACAGGGTAGTATAGATCTGTTCTGCCAAACTGATCTGTGGCAAAACAGAGATTCCCAGCCCCCTGTATTCAGTTCGGAGAGCTGTTCCTTATTGAATGGTTTGTTTTTCCAGCACAAATAAGGGTCAATCAACATTCCCAAATAACACATGAATGTACCAGTTTTATTAAAATTTGTCTCTCATTTTTACAATGGCCCATGAAAATCAACCCAAGATAATAGCAGGAATAATTGACCAAAGAATAGCAGTTTCTTTAATCAAGGGAACATGATGATTAAATCAAAAGCTTTAGATCTGTGGATATCATCAATGGTCTTTTGTCTATTAATAACAATATGTCATCAGTGAATTTTAAAAACGCGGTTGCTAGAGGATGAAATGTCTACATCTAGATGGAGAAAGGTCAGAACAGTATTATTTGTAGTTAAATCCATTAACTGTACCGTGGACAGTTTTTCAAGTGATTTAGATTAAAATATACCACTGAAGTGCAGCAATACTTATAAAGAAAGATGCTCAAATCCTACAGTTTCTTAACATTCAGGTATGCTTTCCCTGGACTTTTGCTGTTCTAAACAGAGTCAAGCTGTAATATATTAATTTAAAAAATAAAAAAGAATAAAAGAAAGCAGAGCAACAAAATGTTGCTAATGAAAGGCTTGCTTTTGCTTTAGAAACATTGGCAGAAATATCCCACTGAATATAAGAAATATCAGAAATAACAGAAATATCAGCACTGAAGCTTGAGAGACCTCATCACTTCCTTTCCTGTGCCGTGGCCATAGGGATGGTGAGCATTCTTCTACACCTGTTATGTACAACAAATCTCTTTAGCACAAGACGACATGCAAGCTTGTAGGGAACTTACTAGCCTAGGAAAGGTAGCCAGCGTGTGTGAAAGCAAGAGCAAGCGTATGCTGAGTGTTAGGATGGTCTGTGACCATGTTGAGCTTTCAGAACCCAAGGTACACCTTTGCCCCGAGCATCATTGCACAGGGCAGATAGACTTTGCATATATTAGTGCATTAAAAAGTGTATTAAAAAACTATCTGTACATATAAAGGACATGAGAAGGTGTGGTTCTCCTGTTTTCTGAGCCTGGAGGGAAGGGAGATTGCAATTTTCTCTGACAACGTTTAGTGGTGTTAGCTCATAGATCCTTCCTTTTCTCTCCACTCTTCCTTCAGTCACTGAACTACAGTTTCCAAGGGAAAAATCTTTTATGGACGTACTGGTTTATCTGTCCTGTGTATTGGCCAGCCAAGAATCCTATGAAAAGTGGATGTGATTTTGTAATTAATGATAATACCAAAACTTAGCCCCAAGGAAACCTAATGAAAGTTGCATACACATCTTGGTTCTTACACTTGTTACTACTGAATGCAACTACTAATTTTGTGTTCCTCAGATTGTCTCATTAAAATAGATACTTTGTTGTGATCTATTAACTCAGAAAACAACAACTCTCTAGAAAACTAGGCGTAAAGCTGTTCGGTAACATGTGGACATAAAATTTTGGTCTGACAAAGGACATTCATTAGCTGGAAAAGTGGTACCAGAGATACTTCTGTTGTCTACCTTTGCAAAGGTCTGTAGGAAAAGCATGAATATTTGAACAAGTGTCTTCTATGTTAGCTGTGTGACTGCTGAGACCAGAATACAAAGATGGTTCTGCTACCACGGTCTGAAATTGTCACTTTCTTGGATGGAAGTAGTGTGTCTACCCATGTAGATCATACAAAGTGAGATGGAGCATGAGAGGTGGAAGGAAGCATGGTTGCCTGCACAAGTGTCTTAGAAGTATGTCAAACCAAGTATAAACTATCATCCTGTGCTTTTGAGCCTTTTGAGCTCTTAGCCACAAACAGGCAGAGGTGAGCAATTTTATGCTATAAGCAAAGTATAAATAAACATACTAATAAAGCATTTATAAAATATTTTAAAGCATCTGTTGAATTAATTGGTTATAAGTGTGAAATCTTTGCACTTGCATTGTTTGTTACAGGTCCTTTAAACTCAGCTGCAGGGTTCTTTTTAAAAATTTCTTTAATCCCTCAATTATTTTAGCCCTTTCCTACTAGAATCTGTCATTTTCATTTTGTAAGTGCTCATATACTATCAAACTTTTTTCCTGTCCTGAACACTTTTGGTGTATCTATTTCTCTACCTTTTATAGAACTATTTCCTCTAATATCAACAGTTTTTCTATACTTCTTTCTGACTGCAGCTCATTTGTTGAAATTTCCAGTATATCTTCTAGAATATACTGATAATTTTAACTTTTTTTTTAATGTGAAGGGATCCTAGCTTACCACAAATTGTCATAAATTCAAAAGTACAATGTGCTGTAGGCAAGTTGAAAGTATCCAATATGTACTCTTTCATTTTTCTGATCATCTCTATTTAGTTCTGTTAGCACTTTCTCAGAACAGAAAGTAGTCCGTTTAGAAATGATTGGATCATCTGTTTTACCCTCAACCAAGTGACATTTGTTCACCCATTAATAGTCCCTTTTTTCCTATCCCGATGTCACCAAGAAATAATTTTTTCTACTTAAAAAAAACACAGTAAAAAACACAGAATAATGGGAAATCAACAAGTGGAATTAAATAATTCATAATGTAAAATGTTACAAATTTTTAATAACATCAGAACTTAAAAAGGAAGGAAGAACTGAAAAAATTGGCAGGTAAGTAAATGACTACAGTCATTTCCCCGGGGAAAACATGTGCTTTCTCAGGTTATAGCTCTACGCCAGAGATTCTGATGCAGACTGATAATTCTTACATGGTTACAGTTGCAATCAGTTTTCTATTTTGAGGCACATTTTTACTCTCTTCATTCATTTAAGACATTTTCATTTTTTTCAGAACAGTAAAGCTAGTCCTCCAGACAAAGTAGGCCCACTTCACCCTAGCTCTTTAGGAGGAAATGGAGCAAATCTTTTTTTCATTTGAAAAAAATTGAAAGCAACTTCTCTAAAAATTGGAAAGGGCTAGTGTGTCTTGATGTTCTTTAGGTGAAAGAGGTACGGTTGATGTTTGCTGAAGTGTGGTTTGGAGAGGGATCATTTTCCCCTCAGTTCTCACTAATGCTTCTCTAGGAGGAGACCAACTCCCTCTCCAGCGCCATTTTCCCTGTTCTGTCCCAGGTCATTGTCTAGGTGGTGTTTTTCATAGTATCATTAGTGATAATATAATTTAGGTGTTTAGCATATCAAACTGACATAGTTCGTTATTGAACCAGACTGAACTTTGTAACACTGACTGTTGCGACAAGCAGGGTCATTGGCTGTGGGCCCTAGGCTTGTTTTTAGAATAGAAGGGATAGTCCAGTCTAGTCTGATACTCTTGCCTTCTTGATCTTCCTCCAAGAGAAATTGTGTGCATAGCAATGGTTTTTTTTACAGATCGTATATAGAGCTGTAAGATCACTGTACAATGATGCTGGGGAGCTAAACTGCAGGAAGGTGGATGTTGTAATTTGGATCTGAAAGTGATGAACATGGGATTATTCCTGAGGATCACTATATCCTAGTGATATATCACTAGTCATTGTCTAGAGGTAGGTGTTGAAAAGGCTTAGACTCCTGCATGGAGGATTAAAAAAAATAAAAAAAATTCATGGTGTCAGACAGTGACATTTTGCCAGAGTGATTCACCTATCTTTGGGCACACTGAGCAGTACGAGTACCTTGAAGACATGAGCTCTACCACAGAAAGTAGGCTTCAGTTTGTTAAGCATGAAGACATCTAACTTTGACCAGATAGATTTTTTGTAAAAGGAATTGGAAGGAAGAGTTAAGCATCTCAGAAGAAAATACCACGATTCATAATACACAAACCCACTTAAGACCATGAACCCGCCCATGCAGCACTATATAGTGTTGAAAAATCAGCAGTCACTGTTGTGAGTGTCCCCTGCTGTTTGTAAGCACTTTGAGGACAAACCGGTTTGTGCTTGTAGGGTTAAGTCAGATTCCTTGCGTACTATGGATCCAATGCATCTACTTATAGATCCATTGAACATGAAGCTCAATCTATCATCAAGAAAAGTGTCCAGTTACCTGTAAAAAATAAAAATCAAAAGTCATCTTCCACATGTTTTTACAAGAGATAAAGGAGCTGAACACAGAAAATTGTGTACTATGCAGGGTATTGAACAACTATATTGCTGGCTGATAGGCTCTTGGGGACCATAGGCTGAGCTGTTGTCTGAGGATGGTATTTTTCCAAATTATTTAACAGAACATTTGCTTCTATGAAGCTTTATGATGAAAGTGACTATATTCTCCTATGTATTCATAAACAGATAAGAAGTTAAACCTTTATCTTGTTGAACACTTCTGAGCTATCACCACTGACTTAGCTTTTGCTAAACAGGGGTTTATTATTTTAAAGAGGCAAATATGAACAATTTACATTCTTACAGTTTATTGAAGACAGTGTGCTTGACATGGGAAACAACTGTGCTATTAGCATGTGATATAACACAGGGGAAAAAATCCTGGAGAAATAACAGAGTGGTAGCAAAGATGGTAGCTGGAACCTGGAGGCATGGGGTAACAGGGAGATAACTTCTAGTTTCATATACTATGGCTTTATTATGTTTGAAACCTCCTACAGAGAACATAGAAGAATGAATTAACACTATGTCCAGGTTTATCTGTTTTAAACTTTCTGTCAATGAGCAAAATTTGGTTTCGAAGTAGCTAGTAAGATACAGAATGCCAATATTCTGAGTACAGTATTCAGCAGTATCACAAGGAATCATAAAATTGTTGAGAAGTGACTACTGTTTCTTCACCATTTCTCTTTTCTGTTCTGGTCTTGAACTTTTCATCATTATGCTGTTCATGGCTGAGTTTTATTTTTGGAAATCTGAAATACAAGTGATCTCTTGTTATATCTTTTTCTACATAGATATCTTTCCTGAAGGCAAGAATAGACACTTCTTTTTAGACTTTTGTAGTAGTGTTTGTGTACAAGACAAGTAGACTAAAATGTAAAAAAGATGTAAAAAAATTATGAATCATAGAATCAATTAGGTTGGAAAAGACCTTTAAAATCAGTGAATCCAACTGTAAACCTAACACTGCCAAGTCCACCACTGACCCATGTCCCTAAGTGCCATCTGAGTGTAGTTTGACTAGGGAAACAAGGTAAGAACCAAAAATAGTCTCCAAAAAATCTGTGTATCATGACATATAATTAAAAATTCTTAAAATAATGAAGTACAAGTATACATTTGTGATATATCTATCTATATAAATAAAATAATAATAATAATAATAATAATAATAATAATAATAATAATAATAATAATAATAATTATCTACTTATTTAATAGGATATGCTTTAAAAATATTTTAAGACTTTTTTTTCATCAGATGAAGTTTGGATAATGTTTTTCCAAAGAAAAATTCAAAAGAAGAAAAAGGTATCTCACATAATCTGAACACCCTAGGAGTAATGGTAATTAAGAATAATGCCATCCTATCCAACACCCACAGAAAAATTGTACATAGAAATGTCAATTAGATCACTGTTTTTCCTGTTTTATCACATTTTGAGCACGAAAGAATTTCCTGCCCCAGGCTTTTCAGATCTAGCCATTCTTACCCTCTTTGCAGTATGGAACTAGCTTCAGACTTTTGCCTTAGCTGTATTGCCTGCTTAAATCTACATTTCTATTTGATTATACACCCTTGAAATGCTTTTCTACCTTTGTGGAAAATATTCCAAGATTCCATTAGTTTTTTATATTTTACTCTTCAGCACTTTGCTTCTAGTTTTCTGCTCCAGGGTTTGCAGACCTCAAGTGTAGTTAGCCACGGTTCCCTCACAGTTTGACTTTCAATGGTTTGTGATATAATTCTGCTTACTCTGTGGAGCGTCTTACACAGAGCGTATGTTCACTAATACTGGGGACAGAAAATATTTTTCCAGACAAGGGTGGCAAAAATGAGTCTATATACACCTGGCCAGTTAACCTGGTAATAATAAGATGCTGTGTAAGCATTATACTTACTACTTTTGCTCTGAAATGGTATTAATTCCCCAAATCTTTAACAAAACTACTTTGTGCTGTAGTTGTTTGGGTTTTTTTTTTTTTTTGCAATCCTACCAGAAGTTTGCCTTCCTTACTAAACCGGTGACATTCCCGGTAGCTGCTGGGTGTCACACTGCTCATTGCCTGCCTGCCTCATCTGGGCATCTTGCTACAAGAGGGAAACTGGTGACATCTCACCTCAAAGTCTTTTTAGCAGAGGCAGAAAGAAGGGGTATGACTGTGACTACCTGACACCACAGATGCTTCGACAGTAACATTCTCCTGGTGGTATTTTTTCCAGCTCAGCCTAAGTCGGTCATGCATAGGAATCAGCCCCCCCAACCCCTCCAAACCAGGAGGTGTAAAAGGTTCAGAGGCAGCTTAAACTTTGTATTGTACACAAACATTAATCTGCCTGTGACCTTCGGGTGCGCTGGTTACAGTTTGGCTGGGTGGCAGGATCTCTATTCAAGAGGAGCAGAGCAGTTCTGTGGAGGAATTGGAAACAGTTTTGAAAGTCTTATTCACTGTAAATGAGATTGTTAAATTCGTTATACAGGAACGAGTAATTTTTAGATAAGTGTATTAGGTCTCCCAAGTGATTTGCATGTATAATCAAATGAAAAGACCTCTGAAATATTGAAACTTTAGATGAGAAAAGTGAAATTCTATTAAGAAAGAAAGAACCTCCGCATTTATAACACATTCAGAGAACATATCAGAGTATGAATTTAATGCAGTGCAGCAATGCTCATCTTACTTTAAAGGTAATTATATAGAAAAAAGGGCATTTAAAATGTATAAGTAGAGGCTTTTTTACAGTCATACAGCATATAATTAACAAAGTTCTTTAAACCTATTCATAAAAGAAAGTAATAAACCACTTGTAAATAATGGCAGTCTCATATTCTTTACAGTTAAATGTCAATAATCTGAACGTCTTTTTTATACTCAGTTATAAAACTACATTTTTGACATATTAAGTAGAAGCAGGTATTACTAGTGTGGCATTTCAATTTTCTAGAGATTTAGACATATAAAAAGGATGCAAAATGAAGAACTGTAGCTATAGAAAACTGGAATGATTGTAAATTAAATCAATACTATGCCTGCAAAACACAAAGCGATAACAGAAAAGTGAAGTTGCAGAACATTTCACAGCAAAATTAAAAGATGTAGGTGTTGAGACCTTAAAATACTAAGCTGTAGGTGCAGAACAAGAGAACAAGAGAACTACAAAGGAAAGTACCAAAGCTTGTAGTATTGTGCAGATCAGTTAATAATGAGTTGTTTTGCAGCAATTACTGAATCCTCACAAGATTCATTTGAAAAACAAATCCAGCTTTCTTCAATGCTCATGTCTTACACATTCTTTTAGGAGCAAACACTTCTCAGAAACAAGGAGGAAGGGGAAATAGGGAGGGGTTAAAGGAAATATAAAGTAACGAAGGAAAAGAGTGTAGATCATAAGTGATTTTGGACTTCTTTTTGGTTTGATTTTATTTTTTTCCCCCTCACCTCAATCTTTGAGAGCCTTTATTGCACAGCAGACTGCTGTTCCAGCATACACTGTCTTCAATAGCCAAACCGCAGGATGCATCCAGTATATTCTTTGTTTGACCTTGCCCTTGAGCTTGTGGGTACCCAAGTAGGTGATAAGAAAAGAACTACTAGGTACCAGGTCCTACCACAGCAACAAAGGCTGGGCTAGGTTGAAGGTTACAGGCCTGGAATAAACTCAGATGATATTAGTTAGGGTTAGATTTTTTTCCTCTCTGGTCTGACTGCGCCATGTTTAAATGTCAATGTTTAGGAACATCTAAGATTTCTTCCATGTTTACTACTGTCCATTGAAAGACATGGCATTTTGCTAGTTTATAGAAAGAAGTGAGAACCCCCCCCAACACTTCCCTGAAATTAAGCTTCAGTTGCCATTGCTACAATTCAGAGATGGGACCTTAAGAGCCATCCTTTATGTTGCACCTAACCTTGGATTTTCAGACCAGTTAATTTTCCACAAAATATCCTGAATATGCAAATTCTTATTAGAATGATTCAAAATCTTTAAAAAAATATCTTGATTGTGTATTAAAAATAGAAATGTGTTGCCTGCATGAAGTAAATGTTTAATGTCAAAGAATATATTATCATAGGTAAAGTTTTCCAAAGGACTTGTTTCCCTGTTAGGGCCACCAAAATTTCTTCCTCATATTTTTAGCTAAAAGGTAATTATGTCTGAATAGTCTTCTATTTAAGATATTGTATAGCTAGAAACAGGATATTGTATGCATAGTACATTTATATCTACATATATATATATATGTAGATATCTACAGACACATCTATACACACACACACATGCATAATTTTAAGGGTACATTAAAACAATGTGATTGAAATAACTAAACAAAAATTCTTGTTATTCAGTTTTATTTTCTGATGAAAGCAAGCACCATTGGTTCTTGTGTCAATGTTAACAATTGCTTTTGAAAGACAAAGGGAAAATTCCCTTTGCTGTTGCAATTTTCTAAGAGCTGAACCAGAGGTAGATCAGATCGGAATGCCTCTTCCAGGTGCTCCTCTCTCTTTCTGGGCTATGTAGAAAGGCTAGATTAAGTGAACCTATGTGCAAACTGTAGGTGGACACTGTGAAGTGTCCCAAGGTCTTGGTCCTTCATTTACTCAGTTTAGTGCCCTGGCTGGATGTCACTATGTTTCCTTTCTGTCTTCATGCTTGCTTTTCCTTTCCAGGCAAGCCCAGGAGCAAGGGAAGCAATGGTGAAGGCTGGGGAGCTTCCTGCAGCACACAACACTGGTGCAACCATGTCTTTCAGTTCAGACACTTCCTTAATTCCTCTGAGGAACATCACTTAGAGTCTTAAAATTAGCTGGAATCAATTCAGTCTTTAGTTTTTTAACACAGAAATTCAAGCAATATTTGCTGTTGTGTTGGGTTTATACTGGGTTATTCCATTATTTTCTGTATGCACCTCAAGAGGATCTTCCATATGCATTATACCCATCCTAAGATGAGAGAAGTCACTCACCCCTCTGTCTGTTTGTATTTGAAGTTCATAATATTGCACCTTCAGATCACTCAATATGTCATTGCCGATGCTGAGAAGGGTGGAAAATCAGCTGTTGGGCACCATTGGTTCAAAAACTGAGGTTTTTGAAACTTAAAATTCTGGATCAATATGGAATCAGCACTAGAAAGTCCTCTGTGGCAAATCTGCTGGTACATCTGATTTCTCTTTTTGCTTCATTTCCATGCTGGAATGGAGAAAATTGAAACAAATGAACAAATTTCATTTTGATGCCAAAGTAGCATCACTGCAATGTGGGGAGGATCTGGAAAAGCAGAAATCTGGTCTACAGGAGGAGATTCAGACTTCTTCAACACTCAGCTTGATTAGACTTCTGAGCTGAAGTTCCCTTGTGTTTGCTAGTGATGAGAAACTAGATAATGACAAGTCAGGAGATTGAAAGTGCAAGTGTTACAAGAATACAAACCTCATGCAAACTAAGTACATCTGTAATTAATATCTGAAGTCGTAAGTTAAAGAATACCTGTGTGGTGAAGTTGTTCTGAAGTTGTGGTGAATTTTTGGTCTCATCTACTTTCTTTTTTTAATTAAAGCTATCAAACATACTTGAAATTGTTGCAATAATTACTCATCATGCAACAAAAGTGCATACCTATTTCAAAGACTGCTTTCTGAATTCAAACATGATGGTGTGATATGGGATTATCGAACTGGTAACCCAGTGATCATTTCTCTTTTTCTTTCTTCCATTCCAAATAGTAATTTATTCATGGGATGGGAATCTTTGTCTGTGTTTTGAACTCAAACCTTGACACTGTGAAGCAAACTGCTATGTTGATATTCATGATTTGGGAATTGAAAGCTGTTTGCTTTTTCAGTCTCCTAAAATTTGAATTTAATATTTTATTAAATGTACCATAGTCATTCCCTCGTTTGTGCAGTGAACAAACATGCAAGAAAAATGACAGACAATTTAAGGTCTGAAGGCTGAAGGATGTATGTGCACAGGTAAAACAGTGAATAACAAAAATCTAAGCCATTTTAAATCACAGCAAATTCATCAGACGTTCCTCTGTTATAAAAGAACCATAACTCTAGTTACATTAAGGCTAATTCCCTAGTGTGACTCTGTAAATCTTGTTCTTTTCACTTTACTTGGATGTAAAACTATTTAAGAAAGTATCTTACCACTTCACTGTTGTGCAGTATGACACTGTTTCTACAAAAACCACCATTTCAGTAACTTGTTCCAGGAGAAATCCAATGAGCTAAACATCTTGAGTTACTCATTTTTACCCCTTCACCACTATGACAAGCGTTTCTTGAACCTTGCTTAAAAGTTCTCTCTCATCCTTGCAGGGCACCTGGAAGCTTATCAAATCCAGGCTATTTTGAGCTGTGAGTGGGTGGGAGGTAGTAAAAGGAAGATTGGATTCTCATGTTTGATGGAATATTGTGATGGTAAGGGAGACCCAGTAATCACAGCATAACCACTGGCCTGAGCAGATGTGAACAGCCAAGTGCAGGTTTTATCAGTTAAAGTATTAGCATTAGCGGCATAGAGGTAACAGTGCCATTTATAGAAAGGGACTTGTTTAAGTAGAGGAGAGGGCCACTGGTGGGGTTAAAGAGATGGTGTAAATGCTGGACAGTAAAGGATAAAATGAAATAACGGAGTGTACATACCGATAAGAAAACCGGGCAGTGACTTTTAGTGTGAGTAACTTCATGGAGTGAAGCGAAATCTGAGAAAGGAATGGCAAAATCAGTGATTAGAAGCTGAAGTCAGACAAATTCAGTTCAGAAAGGAGAAGATATATTTAACAGGAAGGATGATTCATGCAAATAGTTGCAGGGAGTCGTCTAATTACAAAAGTAATTACCTCAATGCAAATGTACCTTTATTGGGCTGTGAGGTAAGAAAGAACACATCAAGTGACCTATCGGTCTTTTTTGACCTTAAACTTACCGATATATTACAAAATATAACAGACGTCTCTGCTGTTCTTTTCAAGTCCTTCATCTGAGGGTTCATGGGAGGCTGCTAAATTATGGAATAGATTCTTATTCTAGTTATTTTTCCAAAAGTTGCAGGAATGAAAATGTTCTACCCACAGATATGATAGTTCATCTTCAGGCCTCGGAACTGGTGCTCTGCCAAGATCCAAAGAACAGGTGCTCCTGCTTGCTCCCATTTCAGAGCCTGCAAACTCAGGGAGACATCTATAGTTTTGCTTACCTTTATCTGAAGAATAAGGGAAAGATACCTATATCAAGCACAATAACTTAATACAGATAACGATTTAATATTAATAATTCTAATACATGTAATTAAACCAACTGAAGCCGTTAGGAATACCTGTCAGAAGTGTGTCTGATCAGTCAGAAGTGCAAGTATGGCAGAAAATATGCTCCCCAAGGAGATGAAGAAGGGTTTTTAGAAGAACAGTGGGTAAGACAGTAATTGCAAAAAAGGATACCTGCCTATCGTTTGAAAAATATCAGGCTTATTTTTACAAGATCTGAAATGAAGGACTAAGTCTGGTATAAAAGTTCATGTCTTAGAAAAGAAGAAGACTGAAGCAGGCAGTGTTTTCTGGGGGAAGGGATGCTGTTGTAGAGGCACGCCAAGAAAGAAGGAAACTGTCTTTCCTTAACAGTTGTAGGCAGAATTTGTACCAGAGCCATGATACTAAGGCTGAATCACTAGAGGATGTGTTTAAAACAGCTTGGTCTATTCAAGTTTTAGAAAGGCTGATGAACTGCAGTTTCAGTAAGGAGAAAAAAAGGGAAAAAAAAGAAAAGCAAAACTACAGCAAGGCTGGGACAAGAGGCCCATATGCTGACTTTCTGAGTAGCCGTTTATGTGATAGTAAAGGTAAGAAGCTTTTGCCACTTATTTTTTGCTACTCTTTCATTATATGCGCATGTGGAAAGAAGGCAGGATGGTATTAAACTGACATCCTGCCCCAACTGCCAGAATGTCTTGTTATGGCTTCAAAGTCTAGATTCACACAGCAGAAGGCTCTGTCTGCTTTACTCACTTGCACACTAGTAAGGGCTCTCATACAGCCTGTGGGAAACCTGGGCTCAAATCCCTCTTCTGCTGTTGGAAGGCTAGAAAATATAAGTCTTTTCATTTCGTTGGTAAGAAGAAACTCAATTGCCAGACTGTAGGGTATTTTGAAATTGAGAACTTCTCAGTCTCTTCTGTTAGTTCTTTTTCATTTCACATGTCATACTTAAATATTCTTCGAGTTAGAATAAAAATAGCTATCTAGTGCCTTGAACACCTGCCTGGAAGATGGAGAACCCGAGTTTTTTGGTCCTGTTTGACTTAATGATAGACACAAACAGAGCCTGTGTCAACTTGCTCTCACTCTGCGTGAACCATGGTGCTGCTCTCACTAGGGCTGTTGCTCAAGCCAGCACCACTGATGTTCCCGAAGGAGGAACTTGTTGATGACACACAGGGGTGAAACCTCTTGATGGGTTTCAAACCACAGAGCTCTGGCCAAAGACAATTGATGATAAAGTTTCTTTTGCCTGTGTGGATCACACTTTGGACTTTGGTTTGCAGGTGCCATCTCTACTCACTAGCTTCCCAATTCCTGCACGTCTGTCTTGTCCATTCTTTCTCCAGTCTGACTCAAGATCTTTATATTTGACTCAACTTTTTTTTGTGTTAAATTCAATCTTCTTTTGATCCTGCCTATGTTATTCTGTCTTCCTCAGAATGACCTGGCATTCTTTCTGTGATTGCTATTTGCAGTACAAGTCTCCAGGAAACCAGCAGGCTCTGAAATTCCCATTACTATTTTTGATATACAAATCTCACATGTTGATGGAAAGATTCAGCGGTAATTGCAAAGACAGTATTTCCAAGCTATTGCGGCCTGTTTCACATGTTTTTCTTTGAAGCAGTTATCAATTCCTACAATGTAAAAAAGTTTATTACAAAAATTTTGAACAGACTATAGCACTCTAATAAACTATTCCTGTTTCATCTTTCTTTTTATGCAGATATCAAATTGAAGGTCTTTGTCAGAAATGAGTTATCTCAGCAGGGAGCAGAACAATAATTATTCATGCCAGGACTGTGGTGATAGACGTTACTCATAACGACTCAAATTAATCATAAGGCATATGATTGATGATGAGTACATCAAATTGTGTGGTGTGGACGCATGAGGACTGTGGATATTGTTAAACATGTCTTTGATCCAAAATCAGAGGTGATTTTTTTGAGAGAGCTCAAATCATCTGGCTATTTTATTTAGTTATTAATATGGATCCACATAGTAAATAAAGGCAATCAAAGGCACTTCATTTGCCACTGGCAACTTTAACATCTCTTAGAGAAGAGGCTATAAACATTATTGCTTCACCACAGAATATTGCCAGCCAAACATGCCACGCATGCCAACACAACATTTGTATGCTTGAGACCCATACATGGGTCTTAAGGTTTTACAGGTGGTGTCTTGAGGCAAAGAGAAATTTAAAAGAAAACAAATCACTTTAGGATTATTTTGATTAGGTAGAAGAAGGATTTCAGTTTTCCAGTTTTGGGGATTTTGTTTCCTTAATCACATGCTGTTAGCTGATAATTGAGGGTCAGATTGATGCCTAGGTCTATCTGTCCTTACTGAAGCACTGAGTCTCCACACAGCCTCCAGAGATTTCAAGTTTGCCACAGGATGGAAAATAAAGGTTTTTCACTTAGAACTCCTTTCTTTTTCATGTCCTCTACACACATGAGGAGGGTGTGAAAGTAATCTTGGCTCTCACTCCTCAACATGGCAGCAAGCTGAGCTGAGCTGGCAGGGGTGGTAAATAGTCTATACTATGGAGCATTTGCAGGTTGGTTTCTTTCTGGAGCAAGTAGGCAGCTGAGGCTGAGAGAGGGGTTGGAACTCTGAGTCACAATTTCTTCTCCGGCTTGCTCTGGAGGTGCTGTAACTACTTGCTGTCCCAGACATGGGCAATTGAACACTGGCTCAATCTGGCTCTCAATAAAGAAGAAATCATGAGTCTGAGAAAAATTGTTTCATTTCGTGAACCAATTTTCTCATGAGAAGACACAGCACATCTACAGAATTTCTGCAAACCGCATAGAGGACAGATGTATATTATCTGTGATGAGAGGAAATGGCTGAATTGCTTATTGGGAAAAAATTAGTTTCCTTGATGACTCATTATTTCAAAAATTGCCTGTCAAGTTAATAAGCCGACTTTATTATTATTATCGTTTATTATTTCTATTACAGTAGCACTCAGGGACTGTGATCAAAACCTGGGGTCTCACTGTGCTAAGCACCATGTACAAATAAAATCTTCTGATGGTCTCTGCCCCAAGAAGCTTACTGTTTTGAATCTTGAGATTGCAAAAATTTCAGCGTGTTTTTTTATTTCAAGTCTCTGGGTAAGTATTTTAAAATCACTTCTAGTGCCGCTAATCAATAGCGAGCTTTCTGCAAACAAACAGTTATCTTTTTTGTCTTCTAAAGGAGTTTTTTATAGCAGAGGAAATACCTTGAAAAGGTAAAACCATTCAAAAGAATACAAATTTGTGTTTGTCCTTAGGAGAGTGTGACATTAAAAACCACAAACCACATAATAAATTCCGACTTAGAAGCCTGGACAACTAGTAAAAGTACTGACTGTTGTGGATTTGATTAATTCCAAATCTTGAAGAGATGCTTACATGGATAGATTCTAAAATAATCATTTTAGGTTGACAAAACCTATATGACTAGTATACATATACATAAGATATAATTTGCCCAGTAATAGTTCCATAGCAATTTTTTAGCACTATCACATTAAAATATAGCATTAAATGAAGCCGTTCAGTACTGGGACCAGTAGAAAAATGACTTACCAACTATTAGATCTAGGAAACAAAAAGAATGTAAGTTCTTAAAAAGCCATTATTTTAATAGATGCTGAATAATAAGCAAATCATTAGGTACTGTGTCATGATGCGTTTACAGCTTTGCCTGTATTTTTAGTAGTAACTGTATCTCCATAACTCCCACCTCCATATCTTGTCCATTATTTTTTCTTACTTAATTTGGCAACTCTAATTGATGATAATTTCAGAGTCACTGTATCTTCTTAAAGTAATTCATATCACATTCACCTAGCAGAATGAGCTGCCCACTCCTTGTATTTCAATGGAGGTTTTCAAAGAGAACATTTTGTTAGGAGTGTATTCACCACTTAATTTAGTGTGCTCAAAAATTATCTTGATAGTCTATAAAAATAATGGTACGCCAATTTCAAAACAGTCTGTTGGTTGAAGTGGAACCACAGTTATTTTCCTTAGGCCTGAATTTGACACCGTCTTTCGATATTAGTCTAATTTATACATGTTTGGGGTTGGGTAGTTTATTTCTCAAAAATGTAGATTTCAAAATCACAGAGGCAGAAGTTATTCAGTATTTTTTCGTGGTATGTAAGTGTGAGGCTTTTAAAGCAAAGGTTAAGAGTTGCTTTTACATCTGCTTTATATTCCTGTATAGTACGCTATCAAAGCTTCTTTTGTGGCATTTCCTAAGTGCAAAGGAGGAAAAACTCCAAAGACTGATGACTTAGATTTTGCTAGACTTTAATTGAACTTTTCACTAATATTCCAACTGTAGAGTCTAATTTTCAATTGGTCTTAATTGAAGGCTATTGCTCCTTCCAGTCAATTACACTGTATTATTTTTTTCAAATTGGCTTGTTTTAGTGAAGTGTAGTTTATTTACAAAATTAAGTACCCTGTCCCATAAGGTACATTGCAATACAACACAGCGTGCATCACCAACCTGCCCAATGTAAAGTAACAGATTTCAGGTAAAGGTGAGAATGGAACCTCATAACTTTTTAAGCATTTCATTCCAGCATCTTAATGTCTGAACGTTGCTTCCAGTGTAACTTTTTTATAAGGAGCAATGAAAATGCTCATGAATCAGTTCAGAAACTGAGTATTAGTTCTGGTACATAGTGTTGCTCCGGTGTAATGTAGCTATGGTGTTCATTAGCTGCACATTTTGTTGTTACATCACGGTATAGTAAGCAGCTTTATTCCTCGATGTTTGAGAAGCAACCATATAATTTTGGTGTGTCTTTTAGAACATTTTTTCTGGTAAAGGTATCCCCCCTCCCAAGTATTACTGACTATTTTTCTATCTGTACTTCTCAGTCAGTTTTGAAGAATGTCATTGCGTACCCTGAGTCTGGGAAGTGAAGTAATCAGGTAATATTCAGAATCACTGGGCCATGTAATCTGATTATGAATGTTTACCTTGTGGTTTTGCTATAGAGGAGAATCAAAGCAGTGAGAAGGACACACGGAGAAAAATTCCAAAATGAGCTCTCTGAAGTTTATCTTTCTGCAATGAATATTCCTAACTGCAGCCACATTTGCAGTGAGAGATTAAAAATAACAACCCTTTTGTGCTTTACAGTAAGGCTTCTCTTTTAACTTAATAGATCAGGTAGTAATTCTTCTATCCTTACTTGATATTGTCTGCTCAAGCTTGCTCAAAGCTATCCTATTAGATGTGAGGTTACCATAGGTGAAAGAATCAAAGAATTTTGGAAGAAATTTGTTGGTTAAATCTTTTGAGCAAGGGAGTGCTGGTGATGCAGTCAGTTCTTTGAAGCACTGAGGTTGCCTGATGCTGTATAGCAGTTGTAGAAGAATGTTAGATTAATGGATGCCTTGCTTGTGCTCACAGTGGCTCAGTAAGAGAGAAAGACTAGGGGTAAATTGGAAAAGAATTAAAAATGAGGGTTCAGAGACAATGAGAAACAGAAAGCAATCTAAGGATCTCAGAAAAATCATAGGCTACATAAGGAGTGGGTTGAGATGGAAAGTGTGAGAAGAATATGGAAGTCTAGTGAAACAAAGCATCTTCAGAGATATGGGCGCCTAAATTTCTTCTGAAGACTAACCTGAATTCATGACAAGTAAGATATCTGTTGGGAGGCCATTTCAGATCCTAAAAATACCTTGCAATGAGCAGATCTTTCTAATGAAAAATTGTGTGTGTATGAATAACACCAAGAACACTAGTCTGAGGAGAAGCTATTAGGGTTTATAGGCTACAAGTTCCCATATCCACTGATACCAGCGATGATTCAGTCACCTCCTTACACAAACACAGTTTACGAGGTTCTATTTTTGCCCACAGAACCTGATGGTGTTCTTATAGGGCGGCTATGATTCAAAAGAGTATGCATCTCCCCATCAGCAAGCGAAGGCAAAGTGGGTGGGAGAGAGGAGGAAGGGGAAGAGCCATCATTCATTTCTGAATTCACTGAGTATCATGCAGGGCAAGAAAGAAGCAAGAAGGAATTGTGGCTCTGTGATGTGAGTGCAAATCCAGTAACTTCTGGGACTGTTTCTGGCATGCTGCATGATGTGTTAAGATTTGCCAAATTTACCAGTCTGACCCTATGCCACTCCTACACCAAAATTTAAATTATCTATACCAGGGATATGTACTCCACTGGGTGCCCTGGCTACAGTTTCTGGCTAGTTACATGGTCCAAAAGTGCCAGGGAAGCTGGGTGCTACTTGAAATTTCACATATAGTAAAGCAAAATACTCATAAAATGTGCAGCTTCTGTTGTGACCAGTGCATAGCTGGTTCAGGTTGCACTGCAATCCCTCATGAGAAACACCCCATAACCTCAACAGCCTGTCAGGTCTAGATACAGTTCATCTTTCTATTTTTTATTTTTATTGCAAAAAATTCTTACAGCTGTTTCTTTCCGTTAAAGCCCCGATTGACAAATGCTCTGTTTGCTCCAAGATTGCTTCTTCCTTCTTGGGAAGAGATAGTGCAGCTGAATACAGCTTAGCCTTTATTTGTTTGGAATCACTTCACGCTTTTCTTCTCTGCTGGCTGATTTCTTAATGCCTGCAAATATTCTCTCATGGAGGCCTCATTAATAATTTTCTTTATTTTCTGCAGGCACATACCAGCTCAGGAAGAGTGGTTTCTAGTGGGAGGTAACCTTTGCTGTTCAGTGGTCTAAGGTTTCCATTGTTGACTTCTTTTCTTCAGCAATCACTACTTTTCCTTTCCACGTCTTCTATGAACTGTCTTGATTGCCATTAAATATAACACATTACAATATGCTGAACCTGACATTTGATTAAGGGGTGCCATTGTAAATTATTACCTTCTACAAATTGTTAAAGGTCTGAATGCAGAACCACAATGATTACAAAAAATCAAGGGAACTGTCTTACAGAATAGATATTGCTATAAAATTTATTGGTCAGGTCTGAATTTTTGGGTTAATGGGGGTGTGAATTTTTTTGGTTGTTTTATAATTGCATCAGTAAAAGGAAGCTATCAGGACAGAGAGGCTGGATCACCCAGGGAAGGCGTGGGTGCCTGGACATGTAACCAAAATTTTGAAGAGATATTTCAATGAAAAAATACTGATATGTCATGCATATCTAGCTTTAGGTAAAAGTGAAGTAGGTGGAAAAGCAAAATTGCCAGTCTTTAAAAAGCATGACTGAATATGAGAACGATGACCTAAAACCCCCACATGCATTTACCAGAAATGTTAAGATGCTGTTAACACTGTATAAACAGCTGGCTGAGCCATCTTGATCATCTCATAAAAAGTCCAAATACTATATTTTTCCATTATTAGATCTCCTTCCTAGGTATCCCTGCAGTTAGTTAAATATCTAGGTTTTATCACCACATTCCCTCATTGGGAGATATTGGGGTTTTAATTATCTCTCTTTTTTTTTTTTCTTTGAATATTGGTTGTTATTGAAAAGGGCTGATTGATTTTAAATTTAAACTTGAGTTTTTAACTCCTCTAATGTTATAAGACCTTGCTGAATTCTAGGTGATTTTTCTGTATCATGTTCTTCAGCTTTTTTATCTGTAGTTAGGTACCAATAACCTCCCAGTGATGCCACCTCTGTGTTTTAGACTGGTCAAATTTTGTGTCTTCTGCTTTTTATTCCTGCTCTGTATGTTGATATTTTTCTCATTTATCGCCTTACATTTAAGCAGAACTGGTAATGTTTCTTTTGATGACTGCATTTTTAGAATAGACACTTTCTAATTCCTGTTTAATGACCCTGATATTGTTAATTTGAACTTGCATTTCAAATCAGAAGTCTGATTTGAACCTGAGGGCTGTAAATCTATTTGTAACCACAGGTAATTGTAACTAATGGTAGTTATACACGATGTGCCAAGAGCTTGAATACAGACTTCGTAGCTTATTACCATGGGTTGCTAAATGGAGTTCTTTGGGGGAAGACTAAACGGAGAGTTTGCACAGTTATGGGGAGATGTATTTCCTCTCCTTCTGCTAAAGGCCCTTCAGGATACCTACCGCTGTCTTCTGAATTAGGTGATTTACTTGTCACTGAGGTCCTTTGGCCTTCTACTAACTTCATCTCTCAGATGTGGCCACTGGTTGCATGAGACTGCTTTCATAGGTATGCCCCTCCTCCTTAACCCTTATCTGGCCTGGTGTTGTGTTTAATATTTTCATTCTATCAAGGGTTAGACACCTTGTTCAATAGTTGAAGGCTATCATACCTTAGTAGCTTTAACCAGATACTCTGGGTTTCCTCACATCCAGTTTATTCCCTCCACTGTCAGTTACCTCAAAATTCAGTTTACTTTCCTATTTAGAAGTTCCAAGTTAAATTGAAGAATATCATATTTGCCTTAGAAAACATTGGGCCATAGAAAATACTCTGCATCCCTTTGTCTGATTTATTTCAATTACTAATGTTTAGTTTCCTAAACTCATTATTACAGAACTGGTTACAAAGGAGCTCAGCAGCTGTCTGTCCCCTGTCCCACAGCACTGTAATGAAACAAATTGTTTCCACCTCAGCACAGTAAAATGCCCAGTTCCACTGATGTGTACTGTGATATATTCCCTCCCTCCTGCTAATCTGCCTTTCTGGTTTCACCACTCCTAGGGATTTCTTAAGTATCTATAGCATGATCAGATGCAATTAAATCTTCACCCTCCAAGTGACTCAATCCTTCTGTCATACAGCTTGCCTGTTGATGTAACATCTGCTATACAGAACAGTTATGTCTTATATTCAGTAGGTTTAAACCACTATGACATAGGAAATCTCTGCATTTCAACTGCAGCAAGCTGGGAAGTCAAATTCCATTTCTGTGCATAAGAGGCAACTTCCTTATACTCTTCCTGTTAAGGAATTTTGGTCATCTGGGATGAACCTCAAGTTCCTGAACACTTGAGCAATTAAAGATGAGACTAAGGTTTGGTTTAAGGCCATTTAAACTGAGTCTTAGTTAATTCTGGTGGTAATTTCATGTTTGTGACACAATTCCAAGACACCCAATGTTGATGGAAAAACTAACACGCTTATCCCTTTCATCTTACTGACTATGCCAAGAAATTCTGCATGAAACAAAGAAATACCCCACTGGAACTGCAAATAACCAATACTGATTCCAACACCTAGAACAACACATTCTGTACTTTTCAGATTAGGGTCTACAAAAAAACCCCATCCCGGTTTTTCTCTCAGCCCAGAGTGAAGACACCAAATCATGGGGAGTCTGGGCTTACTGAAACTCTAGCTGAGGACTCTTGCTCAATTCGAGTCTCATCTGGTATTCTTAAAGAAAGGAGACAGCAGCAGAGCCCCAAGGGTCCAGTCAAATCCAACAGTCAAGTATCATGCACTTCATTTTTTCCTGCATTTATTATTATTTTGTAAAAGCATTTAATGGTTTTGAAAGTATACCTTACCTTAGCCTTTAGAGTATGTTCCTTTATTCTTTCTCAGAGCTTGCTCCTTGAGTTCAACTTCATTTTATTTGTAATTTATAAATAGCAAAGACCAGAAACATAGGATGCCCTTGTGCAAGAACTAGTTTTAAAATCAGACTGAAGACAAAACAAAAATAGGCGGTGCAGTGACAGAGAACTTCTAGCTCAAAATCTTTCACATTTTGTGCACCACAAGTTTTCTTAATTTCTTTTATTTACTTGCAGGCACACAGTACACAAAATCACCTGTGCCAATGATTTAGAATTCAGATTACAGAAAAGAGGACAAACACCCACCCTCAGTAGTCCAACACTGCGACTGCTGACACAGAGGGGGTCAAACAGAGAGGGTTTAAATTTGGCAGCAAAGTTAAAAAAACTTTGTTGTGATCTTAGGCAAACACTGGGTAATGAAGTCAGAGTGACACAGTTTCTGGTTCTTGGAGAGCCCCTTTCCTCTCTCTCAACAGAAAATTACTGTTTTCTCATTACAGCTAAAAATTAGAGACATCCAGTCAATTGCTGTTACAGACTCTTGTGCCATAGCTTTTAAAAGCATAGTCAAGTACCGATGTTTTTGCTTAAGTCTGGCAAATTTCTGTTTTTCCTATGCTGGTATTTATTTCATCCCTGTTGGTTTTATGCTGACATTGTTTAAAGCTGTACTACTGATGATTTGCAACAGCATTAGAAAGGGGAGAATTGGGTCTCTTTAGTTTCAGAGAGATTTCTCATCTCTTCTCAGAACAAAACTGTCATACACTCAGCAGCACATAATTTTGATTAACTCAATAAAATAGGCAAGATCCTTACTAGCTGGTGTAGCTCCTTTGGAGTCAATAAAAGTGGATCGTAATGTGATGTCAATTGGTCTAGCTCCACTTCCAGCAATAGACCTATCCTTGTTTATAGCAGCTGAGAATTTAGCTCAATGTTCTGGCAGAAATAAATACTATTATTTTCTAACTAGTTTTATTTTAGGGTTGTTGTTCAATCTCTTGTAGGTTGCTCAAAAGTTTCTACCTATTTAATCTATCTGCTTTGCTTGCTGTGAGTCTGTTCCTCAAAAAATGTCTAAGGCAGGGCAGCAGCCCACACATAAGCACAAGCGAGACAGAAGGAGAAGGAGTGAAAACAAGAAGTCCGTGGAGCAGTGCCAAGTTGCACTACTTGAGGATCTGCTCAGAAACATTTTCAGTGCTTCTTTCAGTCTTGCAAATGCTGGTGTGTAGCTTGAGTCTTTGGTTTGTGTCCTTTGGGAAATATACTAGCAATAAGAATAGAAAAGCAATTTAGGTGGCATCTTTGATCATCATTGCTGTCAATCAACCCAGGGCTTGGCATTAACATATGCTCTTCAGAGGAATAACTAATCTACTCCATTTGGTAACATATTAGAATCGTTAATATCACAAAAATGAGACTGAAAACCTTAATGTTTTTGTTGGAAGCCTGTAGAAGATAGGATGAAAAATGTATAGTGTTGGTTTTTATTGTAGGAAAAACCATGATTCACTGAAACAAGACACTACTGATAGGAAAATATTATTAAAACGTATTTTCATTTTCAGCTTCCAGAAATAAGTCTAATGTTAGTGAAATGTTCTATGTTAATTTTTTAAATTAAAATCTCATTTCCAATTTCAAGAGCTGTTTTGTTTATAATTTTCAGCTAAATATAGTAAGAAGAGAAAACAAACTGACGTACAAATAAAACAATCAAACACTGTGATAGGTTTATGCTGAGTTTGTTTCAGTTCATTTTTTTTCAGATGTTTTCATGGCTTTCACTTTTTTCATCCAGAGGCTGAGAATTTTTTCTAAATCTCAGTTTTCTCCCAGAAATGGAAGAAATATTTGGTGTCCAGTTCTAATCAGACCCTTTATCATTTTTGAGGCTGAAAAGGAATCTCTGTAGTCAAATCACCTAGATTACAGAGGTTGCAGACACCAGAATGAAAACCAAATTATTTTATAAACACTTTTTTTGCAATTATATTTAAAAAAAACACCTGACAGTGATCTATCTGCATTAAGCTCTAAGCATTCTTACAGGCGTGATTTCTTTCTGATCACACCTGCACTGAACAATGCTGTATGTTATGACATATATGACTCAGCCCAACCATCTATAACAATGTATATTTCATTGCTTCACTAATAAGAAAACTGCAAGAATGGCAGTACTGGATTTAGCTGAGATTCTTTCTTAGTCATAGGTTCTACAGAAACCTAGTGCCATGAAAAAATGTACCAAAGCTAATCAGAATCTTTATTCAGTATATGTTTTGTAATAAGGGCTGTTTATTTTCTCCACGGAATAGGATTTTTAAAAAATTGAGTGTAGCACAAAGTTAATGAAAAAAGTGACTGTTTTGTTATGACTTTCAGTAGTTTCACAGCTGGAGGAAAATGATTGAAATAGATTATATTTTAAGGGTACTTTTTTCCTGAAAACTTTAAAGAAAAAAGTTCCAATGACTATAGCATCGGTCAGAATGAAGTAATTCTAAACTCCCAAAAAAAGAGACATTTCACACAAACCCAAAATTTAAAACCACCTTACTCATCTCCAGTGTTTAGGTAACTGTGAGTAACCTCCTTTTTAGTGGAACAAAGAAAGTCATAAATGATCCAATCTCTAGAAGTTTAGCTTAATAGATTGCCACTGTGATAACTTTTTAGTTGGAGTCAGTAATCATCAGAACAAATTATTAAGACAGTGCACCACAATCTGCAGCCTTGAAAGCAAGATGGTACACTTCTTGGGAAGGTGTGCTGTAGGTAGAGAGAAATGTGGGAAGCGTGCTGGGCTCCATTCTGCAGGCACTCCAACAGGGCAGTCAATTCAGTCTCTTCTGGGTTTAATTCTGAGAAACTGCGAGTCACACTTGATTCTCCCAAACGACAATTCTTGTACCTCAGAGTTAGAGACTCTTGCGTTATATTATTTCCATGGCAGAATAAAACTGAAAGTGTTGCATGACACGTACTAAACAGAATGTGTTAAGATGTCTGTCTTAGTTACCCAGAAAAAAATCTGGAGTAACTCAAGAATTTGGCTCATTGATTTTAGACTTTACACTTAGCAAAATGTAAAGGCAAGTGTAACTGAAGAAGTATCAAAGTCACTTGGAGTTAATCTGTTTTAGGTAAACTGATACAATGTTGTTAAATCATGTTTATAAAGAAAACACAAAGGGCTCAAGAGAATTGGTAGAGAGAGCTTAAAAACATGCTTTTTTTTTTAATGAGTCAGAAGAAGAGCTGTCCTTTCTAAATATTCTGTTACTTCCAACTGCCTAGCTTAGTGCCTACTGACGTGATGCAGAGATTTGGCAGAGCATAAATATTTTTTAAAGCTTACTCATTAACACCTTGGGCCCATCCATCAGCATGATTGACATCAAGAGACAAAGCAATTTTTTTTTTTTTTAATAGGACACAACATGTATGAAAGGCTTTCTGTGGGCTAATGCGGCACACCTGACAGATGTGTGAGTCATTTGACACAATGGGTGGTATTCATGAACACTCTATCACCTTGCAATCAACTCAGTACAGCGTTCCTCATTTTCTGAATCCCTCTTTCTTCAAAATAAAAGGAATTTAGGAAAAACTGCACAGGATTCAGAGCAAAGTCGGCTCCATCCCTGAGATGCTACTAATAATGATGTTCATGACATTATCTGAAATGTTATTAAGAAAATAATAATGACTTCCTGAACTGTGTCTAAGAGATAGGCTCCATGTGTTCCGTGCCATGCACTTTGTATTATTGCACCAAATGAATTCAGTAAAGACTAATTGGCATGAGTGAGTAACATAGCAGTGCAATAAAGATAACTTGTCACCTTTTGCTCGTCTGCTCAATATTGTCTCTAAATGGTAATAGGTTTCATTATATCCTGCTGTATTTCATGGAGGCTCAGCAGAGAGAATATGCAAAAGTGAGAGAATCACAGTGGGTTTTAAAGTAACATTATCTTTACAAGGGAGGAAAACCAACAAAATGCCCCAAAGAAACTATTTCCTGGTTGAAAATCAAGTCTATGAGAAACAGGCACTACAAACATGGAAGCTTTCAAAAAATTCAGCTTTCTTTTAAGTGATCTGGAAGTCTTGCCATAAATTTCAGATGGCTCCTCTGCCTATCTATAGTAAATAGGGTAGCTGTATTCTATGGTTTGCCTTGCGACCTCAGACTGCAAGCCAGCCTGATCCACACTCACTTCCATCATGTGCATCAAGCCCTGCTTCTCATCTTCCATCATGTGCTTTCTGGACTTTCTTCTGTGCTGATTCAATCTCATCTTCGTGAATCTTGTCTTGATCCAAACAGTGGCATGACTGTAGCTTTGGGATAAAGCAGTTACCTTCTGCATAGGTTACAAACCCATTTCTTTCTCATAACATAGGCATGGGTAGCCACAGTTTATTTTGAAGGACTGAGTTGTCTTCTTCTGTGGCTGGTGAAATCCTGTTTGGACAATCAATATATGACTACCCAGAGCACTCATTTATACTTTGGCAATTAAGGAATGAGAATGAAGAGCTTATCTGAAAGACTGAAGATCAGAGGACACTGCAAATTATTTAGCTATCAGTCTTGAAAAACACTGTACTGGTGCCTGGTGCCTGCTGTGTTCTCAGAAGGTTCTTGAAGTAGAACTGGGATATTGATGAACCGTTTTATCAGTCTGCACAAACAGAAAGCATCCCTGTAGGTGATATGACCGCCAAAGTCTAAGAAAGCTATGGAAATTAGGGATGACATCTGCTGTCACGTAAAAATAGTCACAATAAAAAAGCATAAGTAGAATGCCATAAAAATGGTGTTTTATTTAGCACAAACAGTTTTCTAGCAGTCAAAGTCAAAAGTGCAGAACAACACTAAAATAGGCAGAAATATAAAATTACTAAAGCAGCAGAGAAAGTGGGAGACCACATCAATGGTTACAATATCTAAATCCTCATCTGCCCTTTTGTTCTCTTTTCCCTTCCTAAGTCTCTGTGTAGGTGCAGAGCAATCCAGGCATGGCATGAGGGGTGACTGCCTAGATCAGTAGGATTTCTGAGCTGTTGAATTCCCACTTCCATCACCTATAATGTCTGCAGGCTTTAATAGCTTTCCAGAAAAGTTTGAGGAAAAAATGACAGGAAGAAGTCTTCATATGTCCTTTGGTAGCCAGGGAAAGTTCCACGTCCATGAGAGACACATGAACCTTGTTCCCTGGGGACCAGTACAGTGGTTCCTGTTACCTCCTCCACTGGAACCAGCACATGCTCTTGTTTCTGCAAAAGAAGGTCTTTGGATTTTGGATTTGCTTGTTGGCATTACAAAAAAAAAAAAAAAAAAAAATCAGTACACAGTTCCATGGCATCGCTTTCAACTGAAACTCTGTAGGTTTTGCTGTTCCCCCCTCCCTTCCTTCCATGTCAGCAGGTTTCTCTGCACCAGCTCCTCCCACAGTCACACAGTGGCACTGGTGTCCCACGCTTCTCTTCAGTGTTTCAGGATGAAGTTGTAGGGCTCTTTTTTTAGCCCTTATTTGCTGGACAGCTGGTCTTCTTTAGATGCCTATAATGGGAAGTAAACATGGTCCATGCAATATTTCTATTTCTTGGTGTTTCATAAACATATGTGCAGGAGCTTTTTAGAAGCCTGGGAGCTCTCCAAACACATTAAAGGACCTTCTCAGTTCAGTATGCCAAAATCTCACCTAGAGCTAATCTAAACAATTAGGATCCTCACTACGTGAAAAGTCTACTGAAGGAGGTAAATGGGTTCTGTCATAACTCATACTGATGTTCCAGAGCTTCGTAGGGTACTAGATACTGTCACATATGTCATGTTCTCTTTGTGTCTGTTCCCAGGATCCATTTCTTGTCTGGTTGTGTCAACAGAGCACATCCCCTTTAAAAATATAAAAAAAGAATGTTCAGGGCACTTCAAAAGAGAACAATCCTTAACAGCTGAAAGTCTGAATTATTCCAAGTAATGTTGTTGGCTTGTCCATATTTCCTTCTAGCGAGATGCTGTTAACCACGGGGCACTGTCCTGTGTGCTGGGAATGACAGTGACAGTGGTACTGGGAACACAGTGTTGCTCAGCTTTCTTCAAATCACATTCACTACTCTTGCTAAAAGCTTCACGAAGACGTGGGACAACCTTTTTTAGAGATTGATGTGTGGGCAAGAAAGGAGTAAGAGGGATCAGCTGCGACTGAGTTTGATTCGGTTAGAGGTGGAGAAGCTAGGGCTTGGACTTTTTAGCAGTGAAACCAGGCCTTTAAAGCCTCATGTTGTTTTTGGCAGACATTCTCCTCCTCCCCATCTTATTTACACTCTCTGTTCACGTCGGCTTCTCTTTGCAGCCTGTTATTTGCAGAGCAGAGCTTCTTTGCACTTCCTTCTGCCAGCCTCCAGCTGATCATGAGCCACAGAACAGTCACCCAGAAACCTGTCACCACTGGAATGGTGCACCAGAACGGGGGATACGGAGTTGGACTGCAAACCCTGTACGACAGGCTGTGGAAGAGGCTGAGTCAGCCCCTTGCTCAAAAGGCCATTATAGCATTCAGTTGCTGATCTACTTGCCACGTGTGATTGCACATTGCTGTTAAAATGGCATATTGGCCCTAATCCTGAAAAGCTTTCAAACATGTATGCATTCAGTGAGATAAAGGACTACAGGGAGATGCCTACATTTCCTATAAGGACATCATATTGGTAAAAAAGGGTAGGTGCAGTGGTCTTAAAGTATTTTTGATGCATAAGTGTGGGCAAGAACATAAACATACATATATATGATTTGCACATATACATCTCTCTCTCTCTATGGTACATCTCTGTAACTGAATGACATTACCACGGGGATAATAAGGCCCACAAATAGCACAGTCAACAAATTTAGCTTGCTATTTTTGTGTCTTTCATTCGTGAACTGCCAAGGAGTAGATTGCTATATCCTCAAATTTATCTTTGAAAATCATCTACAAATAACTTGTCTCTGAAACTTGTTTGACAGGGTGCCTTACATGATCACCTCTCTATCGATCCACTGAGGATGCGATTTGTTCTAGTCTTTAAACTAGCAAGACTAGTTCTTTAGCTCAGCTTGTAGCAGTTTGTGCTCTCAACTCTCAAAATTCATTTAGCATAGGGGACACTGTGCAAAACTCTTAAAAATGTAAGAATTTTTATTCTGCATCTGACTGAGAGTGTGACAACAAATTTCATACAATATCATACATTTCACACTGCTTAGTATACAGCAACATGTAACAAGAAAGATTGGGAACTTGAGACTCCTCACAGCTTGATGAGCACGCTAACCATACTGTGCTGCTCTTGCAGTCTTTGCTGTCAACGTGAATCAAGTATGCCAGTGATAGACTTGCACAACTACAATATCTTAACTACATAAATATAAATGAATTACATATATGCATGTCTGTCTGCTGTGCATGTATGTATATATTTTTGTATGTACATACATAGATTTACTGACGGAAGTGTTTTTATTTTACCAGATTATCAGTTCTTTCCTTCAGCTAACTCAAAGCATAAACACTAATGGTATCTTGCACAGTCTGTCTCTTTTTGTCTCTATGTTCAATATATTTCAGTGAAAAAGAGGGAATTTCCAAGGTAGAAATTTCCTTGAGAAATCCTCTTTTTCAGTTGATGAGTCTGATGTGTCTTAATTTTTGGTTGGGGTAAATCAGTGTATCCTGGTGAAGAGGCACCAAAGGGGCCTTTGCCTCGTTAATGCCTTAATACCAGCTGACGCAGTATGTACTTTACAGGCCACGTGTTCCTTTTTGCAGTCCTGTGATTATACACCTGGTATTCTCCAGGCTGCCTGCCTTCCCACGTTGAGTCCAGTTTGTCCATCTTGTCAGCAGTTATGTACACTTCAATGCTTGTTGTCTGGGGAATTTACACAATCTGTCTCTGAGATAGTAGGTGCTCCTGGTGCTCAGGGTTAGTAATTTCAAATATGCCAGGGTTCATTGCCTAGGGAATACACAGGGAAGTTCTGAGTAAAATATTTTTTTTCTTTTTTTTTTTTTTCCTTCCATGTGAACCCTTCAATGCTTTATAAAAACCTCCAGCTCCTTATACCTTATCATTTCCTCAACAAGAGCCAACCATTTATTCCTGCTGACTGGTCTTGAATGAGCATGGCTATGGGGCAGCATAAGAACTGCTCTGGCAAGTCACTGAGTGGGTCTTTCAGCAGGTCATTGGTAGGCTGGGTACCTCCTGAGCAGCTGGAGAACCTATCAGCCCGCCAAAGGTACTGTCGGTTCAGATAAGCAGGTACCAGGATTTTTCCTAGTTTTCTGTCACATGGAGGTTTAACAATATTCCTGAAGAGAACAATGCTTTGGGAACACTAAAAGCAAGATTACATGATGCTTGTGTGTATTTGATTCTCTCCCACCAGCCAGCAGCGAGGCTTGTGATGCTCGGGCTTGTGATGCCCGTAGCAGAAGGGCTGTCACAGGGAGAAATTACACAGGACACCACAAGCTTCTGACTCAGTCAAGGCTACTCTGCTTGCCCGTGAGAATTCAGCACTCAAGGCCAGGTTCACTGGCAGGAGCCCGTGTCTGAACTCACAGATGACGAAGAAGCCTAAAGGTGACAGAATCAGCACCTTGGGGATACATCATGTGGTGCATCATCAAAACATACTTCAGTCTGCAGTGGAAGTGGCCCTTCAGTGTTACCCTTGCCCCCAGGCAAGGCCTAGCATTCAGGCTGTGGCTCTTCTTGCTCCAGGCCTATGTGTCCCTGCTGACCCATTACAACCTCAGCCACAAGGTGATTAATTGTTGCTGGTATTTCATCCTAATCTTGGCTACTTGTTTTTGGCCTTTAAAAGAAAAAAATAAAGGCCTCTTTTTTTTCTCTCTCTTTTTTTTTTTTTCCTAAAGAGGTATTACTATTGATATTAAATAAAATCCAGTTTGCAAATTAAGATAGTCATTGCTTGATATAAATTACCAACAACTTTTCTAATTCAGAAATGGCTTTATTGTAGTAAGCGTGTTTCTCTGATATAGAAAAGATACACACAAAACTCTGTTCCTTGGAAAGGTGCTGGCTGCAGCCAGGCCGTGCTGGACAATGGGAGCGCCTCAGCACCAACGGCAAAGTGAACTTTTCTGACAACAGAAACTGGCGTTTTTCATCTGTACGAGTTTTATAGCTTAGCATATGTGGGCTTCACATACATAAACCTAAATATCTTGCATTTTCTTAGACCAGGACAGTAAAACATATTCATAAAATTACAACACAGGTCCCCTGGCAAATGGAATAGGTGTAATGGGAAACGGAGGAAAAAACCCCAGGAACTTCAGACTCCCCCGTTACGCGCACGTGTTTAAAACTGAGCTCTTGGCATATAACGCCTCGCACGGAGGTTTCGCAGGATAAATGGGACCCCCACCCCCCTCCCATGGCAGCTCCAACACCGCTCCGCAGGCGGCGCGGGGCCGTGCCCACCCGCGAGGAGCGCAGGCCGTAGTCTCCCGCGCGGCCACGAGATGGCGCTGTGACCCCTCGCACCGCGCGCGGCCGCGACCCCACCGCCCCGGCCCCGGCCCCGGCCCCGGCGCGGGGCGTCCCGCGGCGCCCTCCCGGCGGCACTGCCCAACACCGGGCACCCCGGAGCGGACACGGGATAGCAAGAGCACAGTTCCCTTTGCTGGCTGCGTGCTCGCTTTAGCGAGGCGCGGGCGGTGCCAGCAGGCGGCGGGCGCGGGTGGCCGGAGGGGGGCAGCGGGGGCGCAGACCCGCCGGTTTCGGCCCCTGACCGGCCGCCGGCCGCCGCCGGCGGGGCCTAGCGCTGCCGCCCGGCGCGGGGCCGGGGCGCTCGGCCGCCCCCGGCGGGGCACTGCCCTCCCTCCCAGCCAGGGAGCGGGCGGCGGCGGCCCGCGGTGGGCCCGCAGGTGTGCAGCGCGCCCCTGCGGCTCGGCCAGCCCCGCTCCGGCGGGCCCTGAGGGGCAACTGCGGGGCCTGGAGCCCTTCAGCCCCACGGGCCCGGCCTTGGCCACGCTTAGATCCGAAGGGCCGGACCTGCTGTGGGAGGGTGGCGGTGAGTGCGCACGGCAGGGCGCGGGCCCGCATGGCCTCCCCGTCGCGCCTGGCGGCTCACCCCGGCGGCAGCAAGGCGGCCGTGCCTCTCGTGGCCGTGCCGGCGCCTCGGAAGGTGTGGAGATAAATCCTCACTGGAAACTGTTCAGTAGTCGTCAGTAGGGGATGAAGGTGCCGAGTTTAGTCCCGAACACAGCGTTCCTGCGTCGGGAAATGTAACCTTCAAGCACCGTTTCCTCACCGCCCGCTCTTGCCTTGATTCCGCCCTTTGCTGTGTCTGTTGCTGTGCGTAGATGCCGCTCACGGTAGAGGCTGGATGCTAATTGATATGTCTGCACAGTATTTGCACAACACCCTGCACACTCGCTGCTTTTACTTTATGAAATACTCAGTAATAGTGATAAGAAAGACTGATGGGCAAAAAAGTAAATTAAAATCATTAATTTCACGCATCTGTCCTCATGGTGGCTGTTGACTAATTGTGTTCTTTGAACGTGAAACTTGTGGAACACGAATTTGGTAATTTTGCTTGGCACTTGCAGCTCGGTTGTAAATGGACTGTGTCTACAAGCAAGCTGTTTACCCGTGCTCTGGAAACGGGGTGAGTGCTTATGAAATGTTTCAGTATGTGAACTCAGAGGGAGAAATGCCTCACTGAAGGGTTAATATACTGGTGTAAATGGAAGTCATGTCAAAGATGAATGCAGGGAAAAGTGGTTGTTATTATGAAAACCCCTTCCATGCCCTCATACTTCTAGATCTTGGATATTTTAGAAGATGTGACTTTCCAAAATGAGATTAAGGTAGTTGTCTGTGGAGCTGCTCGGAAAATAAAACCACTGCTTTTTATCATATGAGCCTTTTCGGTGGAGTAGGTGAAGTATTTCTGAGACATTTTGTTCTTTTCTAGTTAAGCAGGCTGTATGAGTTTTGAGAAGTAATGCTTGAAAAAAGGCATTTCACTTACATGTATTATCTCTGATGTTTTTCTCAGGGATCCTAGAGGTATTTGAATTATGAATTATCTACCTAGCTAATTGGTTTCCTTTAGGGCCAAATAATTTATTCTGAATAAACATTCTTGTCCTGGATGTATATGTGTGTGTCTTCTCCTACATATCCATACACATAATTTTTACCATCTAACTAGCAGAAGAGGCTAAAGAACTTATGCAAACGTGTGCGAGTGGGAGGCATCGATTATTAGATGAAATGGTTGAGTCCAGAGTACAAGTAATTGTGTAGAAACATCCATTTTTAGACGAGTTGGATGACACACAGAGCCTGGCTGGTGAAAAACATTTTAAAGTCATTTATTTTCTCTCTTGAAATGATAAACATTTATTTCAAGGCTCTGTTTATAGTGGGAGGTCTGTTCTACCCTGGGTCCACCACTGATGAGAAGACTGAATGTTAGTTGTTGTTGAACTGGCAGCAGAGTTGAGGATACTCAGTACAGCTGGATTTGTTTCAGAGATTTGCAAAATTCTGATTTTTGAATGTGCTTTTTTTGTGAGTGCATGATGGAAAGTGTATGGAAGTAGGGAAAGATTTTGGAGGGAAGACCTTAATCAGAACCATGTCACTGCAGGAAAAGGTATCTTTGTTTCATTGTTGTAATAATATCTGTAACTGCTGGTACAAGATTTCCTGAATGCGTCAGTCACAAATTCCAAAGACTCGAGCTGAGTCTCGATCTGTGCTCTGACTTGTGGGATAGAGACAAAATGATTCCTTGAATTTTCCCTGAGCCACAGAGAGGAGTAAAACTGACGGGTGGTAATTTGCAGGGGTGGCAAGAAGCCTGCTCTTTGCTGCCCCAGAAATGGGGTTATCAACAGTAATCAGAGCCCCATCAGGCTTGTGAAGAAGCTGTACCCATCTGCTGAATTGAAGTTAGGATGTTTATGTGAAAAGGCAGCTTTTTGTTCAGACCCTGTATGTGTTCAGTCTCAGTCACCGCTGATCAGATTCTCATTCTCTCTTCATTCTCCTTAAGCTTCTTTCGGGTGCCCTGGGGCAATGCCAGTGAACTGCGCACCTAATGTGGGGGGTGTGCACCAGGGTAGTCACCCCTCCTGCCTTGGGGCCTGCAGCAGGAGCAGGCACTGCAGCTGGAGGGTCTCTCCCTGCATCTCTTTTGATGTTGCCCTAGGATTAGAGCCAGTCCCCAGCTGCCTTCACCACAAGCAGCCTTCAGCCTTCTTTGCAACAGCAGAGAATGAACTATTTTGCCCCCTACCCCACCCGGATCGCTCCCCTGTGTGCCACATAACTTGCTCTCATGCCTTTGCCACAAGAAGCCAGGTTGTGCCTGCAAGGGGAGAGGATGGAGCGGGGCCAGCCCACCCACTGCTGCCCTCAACGAAAAGTTGTGATGAGGCTACTGCCCCAGAGCCAAACGGTGTAAGGTTGAACTTACTGCTGGGAGGGGTCTTCCCTTTCTGGGGCAAAGGAGCAGATGAACTGGAAGCCTTTCATTTCATGCATCTGGGCCACTGTTGGAGCATGATTGTTGCATGGCAGCACTGGAAATCTTAACCAAAAACAAAAGAAATTTAATCATAAGCCTAGTCACCTATTGAGAGACTTAATCTGCTGTTAATATTACTTCAGTCCTCAATAGTGAAGATCAATGCTTTGTGTTACAACTGAAATTTTATTTATTTATAATCATTAGATTTCTTAGATTTAATGTAAAAATCATTGCCACAAAAAAAGAAACCTTTTCTGGGTTTCTGCAACTAATTTTAAGCAGCACTTCCATATCTGACAAGGGGAGCACTCGATGTTAATTTTTTTTTGATGTAAGCATAATTGTGTACAAAATTTGCTTTCATGCACAAACAGTCTTCCATGTGAGTTTATGTTTTTGAAATGTGAACCTGAGCAGGGAACAAAGTAAACCTTTACAATCTTCAGAGTTATTATAATCTGATTGTCATAGAACAAAGTACCTTGTCATTTCCCCCTACATGGCTCTTCCATATAACTGTTGCTTTGCATCGTTTACTCTGTTATACTTCATTGATTATATTACTTCAAAATTGTTATTTATCCAGCCTAACAGTTGTTCCAGGAAGAAAAGGTAAATATTATGGTCTAAACTCTATTTTAAATTCTTACAAACAAAGCCTTCAGAGTTGTAAGCCTGAACTCAAACATTTGTGACATTGGTGACCCCTGGAACAAAATAGGACTGGATTCTGGATCAAGCAAGAGGAAAAAAGTTGGACTAGAGGAAGAATTTTTATCCTTACTAAGCTGCCACTTAAAACATCCAGATCTGGAGGAAATTTAATGAACTGAATTTGCTCCCTCAGCTGGAATAGTTTTGGCACACATATCTGAAGAGCTGTTTAGCTACGAGGGAGCTAACCAATGGTTTGAGATTATGTACATCTGTCAGCTAAAACAAAGATCCAAAGGCTAAACCCAGCATTCAGAGGCAACATGTGGATCCACAAATTTTATGGAAGACAGTGTCTAGACACTGATAAGCAGTTTTCTTACATACAAATGCTTCAAAACTGTATGTAATTGTTCTCATTTTAGTAATGGCTTTCACAAAATTACTGTTAGGAGGATGGAAGAAATGTTTTATGCCCGTGACCTTAAAATTGTAGTCCAGGAATCTAGTTGTGTTTTCAAGTCATTTATGCGATGGAAGTAATGAGTATCTCTTCTGACATAAGAAGATACATATAGGAAAAAGACACTTTTCCTTACAAGAAAAGAAAGTAATTGATTTACAAAAACTGTAGACATGCTATTCTTTTGTAAATACAGTGCAGGTCGTGATGCTTAGTTTTATTGCACTGTTACTGTTTGTGTATTTTCTGACTTCAAATGTATTAACAGGATTAATAAGAAAGGAGAAGCAAGAACTATCTACATGTGTGTATGCACCATGTAGCCGGTATGTGCATAATTTTTTTTAAAAGTATGTGCTTTTAATTTCAAAATTATGAAATATTACAGAGAAATTATAAGCCTGCAAGTCATTTACAGCTATTGCATTTCTGGTTAATACATTTTTTCTGGCACAGATGGTAACATCATAACTTCGGATCTTATTGCCATCCATTGCTGGCTGTTCCTGGGTGTGGGAAGAGGTGATGATTAGTTAAGACAAAACTAGCTGTTCACAACATCTTGTTGAAATTTTGCTGTTATTGATGATAAAAATGGCTTTGGAATAAACTGAAGATTTTAATGGGAAAATGCCTGTTTCTGTCAACGTTTTCTTTTTTTTTCTGAAGTCAGCTGAATATGCAATTATATGATTGATGTTTCCAGTACTATATATTTCTTTTGTTTTCATGCTCATACACGCTAAGGGTTAAGAATGTCACAAATGCAAGACAGCAGACATTACCAGGAAAATTTGTAAACAGCAACATTCCTTGAGAGCACAGTGTCTACATTTGCACAGTTCTTACTTTTTTGCCTTTTCAGCCTTTCCATAAAGTTCTTTATTTTTGTATGACAATTTTGATGGATTTTGAGTCCACAGGAAGCACATTTGTATCATTCTGCATTCTGCTACTAAAAGGACTGTTGCGTTTCAGCCCATTTACAATGTATTCCTTGTTTTAGTCACTGAGCTTAGTTTAGGAAAGAACACGTGAAAACTGACTGTTTCCCATGCTCCCAAAATTAGAGTTAAGCAGATTTTTTGCTACTTCTGCCTTTTAATTTTATTTGAATTGGATAAGGATCATTTATGCTGGAGAAGGTACAAACACATAGGAAGACCAAAAGGGATTAGAAGTGGAATAAATCAGAAGTCCAAAAGTTGGAACTGATGTCAAACCTCACATGTTGTGATTACTTTTAATTGAGCTGATCCCTCTTGCCCAAGGTATTTGCTCTTAATTTCTCAAACTGTATCAACCCTTTGGTGACTTTGCAGCATCCTTCCCTGCCAAATTGCCTAAAAAATTAATTTGGTGGCTGTTAATGTTGGTGTGTGTTGTAAGGTTAACATATCCTCTAAGTTCCTACTGATTTCATGTTGAAAGGAGAAAGGAGAAGAGCTCTGAAAGGCCTTGGATCTTGGAACATCAGGAATATCAACCCATACCATTTCAAATGCTTTTGTAGTAGTGTGAAAATGTCCAGAAAGTCAAGTTCTTCTTTACAAGTAATGGATACAGGAGCATTTGAAAGTTAAAAGCAACTTTGCCATGCTCACTTTCAATTTTTGTGTAAATTCAGTAGCCTAAACCTCTGGCCATTCAACTCAGCACTTGACTATGGCCTTAACGTCTGGCGGAGTTACAGGACTGTGCATTCAGTTCATCTAATTCAGGGTGCTTAAGCCACTGTTTTCCAAGATTTTTGTGAACTCTTTTTGTGTAAAAATATCAAACTCCAAAAGGCTTGCTGTGATCCATATTTCCATAATGTCTAAAGATTAATAGGAGTACAGTAGTGATTTTCCACATCAGCTAACCATTTAAGTATTTTATGATGTTTTCCATAGATATTTTTCCCTTTACCACTTTACATGTTTTCTTTTATTTTGATTCACTCAGTGGCTTAACCTTATAGTCCTTGCCAGTCTCCTCACCTGAAGCATCCTTGAGTTCTTCTATCCAGTTAGTTTCTGTGCAATCCTTTTCAAGTCTGTTCAGGTAGTGGGAACATGATCGGCTGCCATTTACTCTTATGGGGTAGTTGCTTCTTTAATTGTCACATGAGAGCTATTGCAGGTGGGATTTGGTGGGGCAATGGGTGAGTGGCATGGAATCCCTAACTGTCCTGGAGGCAAAGACCCTGTTATCTGAGTAGCAGCTTCTGCTTTCAAATCCATGGCATCTATATCAATAGGATTTCTCTAGTCTTAGCCCTGGGAATTCTGATGACTTCTTAGGCTTTGTAGTTGGATTGAATCTAGATGCAGATATATCAGCCTCTCAGATTTTCACTAATATGCAAGCCACTTTTGCTGGTTCTGTGCTAGATTTGTCAGCAGTCTGGCTTTGGTTCAGGCAGTTCAAATTTCTGGGCACTGTCTTGCGTGTGTCTTAAAGTGCATCAGAGCTTTTTCACAGGCAAGAGACTCAAGCTCTGTGTATCAAAGCAGTTCTTGGGCCTTTTTTTGACCAAGTGATGAGATCCATAAGATACCTCTCAGTGCAGCCATGAAAGAAATGTGGCTGCCCCTGCAGCACGCTGAGGGTGGGAGTATTGCTGTGCATGTGTAGGTCCTGGTGCTCTGCAAGAAAGAATGTTACTGACAAACAATATAGTTATATTCTGAAAGAATTGTGACATCAGTGTGATGGAGTCACGAGTCTTTAGAATGCTGTGTTCTGCAAGAAAACTAAACTTAGGGTTCCTTTAGGATGTAGGATTCCTAAATCTGCAGCATGTTTGCCTGGGAAAAAATCCTCTATACCTTTTTCATTCTGTTATGTTTTTAAATATAGTAATTTGCAATACCTTGCAAATGTACTTCAACTGTAATTTGGAAGGGCAACAAAATTTGCTTATGTGGCTAATACTTATACTGAGCTGGTAATATTGTTGGGGTTTTTTGCCTCAGATTGCTATTTGTTGAAATCAGAACTTAATGTCCAGAATCAGTTTTGATAAATTTCCCAGCATAAGGAATTGTTAGGAAAAAAATATATAGCCAAAATACCTGTCATTTTTTAATTAAGGAAATTTTAGGGATTTCAATTCAAAGCATTTTTCTTTTTTAGTTGATTTAGAATAAATGAAAGTTTAAAAGAGAAAAGTATATCTAACTAAAATGCAACAATTTTACCTACAGAATACTTCTTACGTGGATAGATAATCCCCTCATGCCATGCAGACACTGAGATTTTTATTGTCATTCTGTTCACAGTGACTTTTTTTAGAATCTCCCAAATGTTCACAGAGCTTCTATCTCTGCCACTTATCTCTACAAACACCATTTCACTGTAATGTACACAAACCGATATGTCAGCCCTCCTGCTCATAACAGACAAGGTTCACTGACACATGTGTTTGAAATGGTGGACCTGTTGTCCACCCCTCTGACACGGTAGAATGGTAGTGTGAAAGTTTTGCTGAAAAATATTTCACATGGACAGGATATGGGAGTAAGTTATTCAAATAATATGTAGCTTCAGCTCTTGGTCACTTCAGTGCAACTGCTGGTGGAGCATTAGTGACATTTGTTTTGGTAACTTGTGAGAAATGCATCTGTACTGATGGGCAAACCAGACCGTGAGGAAATCTGGAACACCCTGGAGCCGGCAGAAGCAGCAGTACCCAGTCACTACCAGCATCAACCAGTTTTGAACTGATTATCTCGAATGAAAATAGTTCTGAGCTCATTACTAACCTCGTGGGCCATCCTACAGGCTTTCTGAAAGTTTCAGGCTGAAGAACAGTTTGGCCTGAGAGCAGTGTCCTTTCATTGCCTCTGTTTGATTTATCAGCTGCCTTTGAAACTGTCGACCAAAGTGATGGCCTTGAGCACCTTTCAGGACTCTTGGGCTTGCTCAGGGCTCAGGTCATCTATGTTTACCTTTTGTAAGTGGTACTGGCTGTTCTTAACAGTCCTCTGACCTTGTTTAGTATGCGTTTTCTCTGAGTCTCTTTGGAAGTTTCTAGATTTTCAAGTATGGTGTTTGTTACATTTTCAGTGAACCAATACTGATAAACAAAGGATATACAACTTTACCCATTTCTGCTTGCTTGAGATTGTTTGTCTTACATCCAAATGCTTGTCCTCTTCATTTCAGCATTTTCCTAAACAGATTTTATGTTAATTTGCTCTCCCATTTTTCTTATGAAGGGCTTTTGAGGAAAATCTCAGTGTTTTTAGTTTACGTGATTAAAATTCTCAAGCAGCTTTTCAGTCAGCTGTTAATTTTGCAACAAGCTTTAATAAGAAAATAAAAGATGTTTTCTAGCATCTGAGAATGTCATGCAGGAAAAGCAGATATGAACCTGTGATCGGCATCAGGCCTGAGCTCCAGTGAGCGGTGTGGAAGCTGCTGCTGTTACACATATTGTGCTGCTGCAGAAGTGGGAGGAGATGAAACTTCTGCCATTTCTATGGCATCACTCAGCAAGGTGTAAATGAAGTACGAAATAAAAACTCAGCCCATTCAGTGCACAGACAGAAAAAAAGAGTGCTTTATACTTGGCTGCTGTGATATGCTATTTGCTGTAATGTTAACCTTACACAGTGCCAGAATGCTCCGTAAGTTTTACAATCTCAGGTCAAAAGAGAAATTATTTCTTGTTAGGTCTCCTCCTTTTTCTCTTTTTCCACCAACATGCTACTGCATGTCAAAGCTGGTGATGCAGAGCAGAGCAGGAGTGAGGTATAAAGACTGACAGGAGGATCCTGTTCTGAGAGAAAGAAATTGTGAGTCAGTCAGCGCAGTTTGCAATGAACTTCAGGGTAAAAATGATAAAACTCGGAGCACTGGATGCAGCTTCAGATTCAGAAACATTTGTTGTCTTCATTTTATTGAGTTGGAGCTCATCTAGGGGATTTGGAGGGAAGGAGCCATAGGTGGTGATGTATCTATGCTATGTTTAAATTCATTAGCACCAGGGAGTCTGTCGGTGTTGCTAGGTAGCTCATTTGGTGTGGCAGCAATCTTTGGATGGAAATGCTTTTCAGCCCCAGATTTGCCCCTAGGTCTTGCCCTCACAGCTTAACAAATTGCTACCTAGATCCTTGTGGGATCCTGCTCATTATTTTTAAGCTATAAACAAGTCTTCTGGCAGCCTTCTTTTTATTTGGCTGGAAATGTTCGGTTGTTGAAGCTTCCGAGCTAGATCTTAAGCTGGTGTAAATAATGCAGCTTCACTGATGTCAATAAATTCAGGCCAGTTTATACCAGCTGAAACTCTGTCCCTTCAGATGCAAGTCAGCTCCTAATCTCCATGCCATTCACACAGAGGCATATATTTCCCTCCGTTTTTCTAATCCTTGTGTGTCCTTTGTAGAACTACGTGATTTGTGCTGCAAACAGTGCTGAGAAATAGGATGAAGTGAGATGGATGCTGGTTTAAAATGCTGGACACCTGGACCCCTGCCTTGTTCTGCCCGAGACCTCTGTGTGTCAGCACAATTATTTCTCTTTGTGCCCACACTCTTCCCCTTTTATTTTCCAGTCTTACAGAAGGGATGAAGCCGGTAAATATTGAGATACTGCAGTAACAGGAGCTGCAGTATAGGCTGGTAAATAACATCTTGAAAAAGCCTCATGGTGATCAGAGAGGGGCATCCAGTAATGCCACTGTGAACTAGCACAGACTGAAAAAAGCAGCTAACCAGGCAGCAGCAACCTGCAAGCTTCTCGGCTACTGGACTGCCGTATGAAGGAAGGGTCATGTGTGGTTGGACTTGTGTGCACAGTGGGGTCCCCCTTGGTTACACTGAGCACAGAGGGGGGGCATGGATTCATACCGTGATCTTTCTGCAAGGCTGCACAGGAGGAAATGGAATGTGCAGCACACGCATATTTGGGGTGATTCAGCCTATGGATCTGAGAGGTCTGGAAAGGTGGGATGAATTCTAACAGGAGTGGTTTATATAAATGCCATTCTGATTAAAGCAGGGAGCACAAATGTTAAAAATTACAACTTGCTCCATCCTGCAACACTTGCCAGTGGTAACATCCATAGGGAAGGCTGTGTGATAAGAAATCAAAACAAGATTCAAAGAAAACCAACCTTTGCAAAGGCACGAAAGAAATTGGGTCATTAAAACATACTCCAGGCTTTTTAGGGGCATGGGGAAGACCAGAATAGCATTCATGTAATATTTGTATTAAGTCTTAAGAAGGCCAGTAACCCCTTTGGTGCACAGAAGTGAATGTCATCCACCTTGGAAAAAGCTGCAACACAATGAGGTGAACACAGATTTGAAGAACCATTTGAAAACAGGGCAGCAGAGGTCTTGGTCTGGTTGGTGGAGCTATACATGCTCCATACAGCAATTTACTACTTAATTTGTTGGGCAACTGTTGTAGAGAGAATTTTCTCTGTTTCTGCCCTTTAATAAATTCTAAGTGAAAGAAAGCTTCCTTATGGTTACAGATTGAGAGGGTAGGGGAAACAAGACTTGCGCTGCTGCAAATGGAAGTCAGATAGAGGAGCAGTGCATTAGGTGGGTTAATAAAATCTCAGCCTAATCAGGTAATAGGCACCACAACATAACGTTTCTTTCTTCTAGAATAAAAATGTCTGTGAAAGCATTTTTTAAATACACTTCATACAGGATCAACATAGGGCAGGACTTAGATTTGTCGTGTCTATATCTGATCATAAATGTTTTGCACTGTGATATGTAAGTACTGGTCAGATGCACATTTTGAAAATAATGCTACATTGCTCTTCTAAGTGAGTTCTAAAACTATAAATAATTTACATAAAGATGGGTCCTTGATGATCTTACTCTTCATTCATAGATTGTAAATGCATGCTTACAAAACCAAGAGATACACATTAACACAATTTATATCTGACTCTGTTATTTCAGAATTGTCTTGATACTGCTACAGATGCATTTAATTCAAAGTATTCATTTTAGTTTCTAATGAAAAACAGCATTCTGATCTTATGCTGGGGAAAAGAATGGATAAGAAACAGAAGCTGTTGGAAACCTTTTTAAGACTGAGTTTTGTAATAATTATTATTGTTTTTATTACATTTATTTATGTATTTTTTCTCTTCTCACCCCCCCCCCCCCCCCAAACCAGGTGGTAAAAACCAAACCGAAACATAGAAGATTCTGGATCATTTAAGTAAGTGAACTACCAGGTAGCAAATGCAGTGTAATGTAGAAAAATGTTAAACAATTCATCTGGGAGGAAGGAATCAGTCTAAGGGATATGTACTAAATATGCAGTCATCCAGCATACTGATTAGGAAAGAGATGGAATAGTTACAGAGAAATGACTGCAAACATTAATTCCAGTGCATTGTAGCATTAAGAATTTTGAACAATATATTAAGGAAGAGAAGGCAGTATAGCTATCATAGGAGCTGGATTGAAGCTTCATTTAAAACAGGATTTCAGTTTCTTGATTTTTTTCCTCAGTGATTGAAAAATAAGGAAAATAATCACTCAAAGCATTTTTCATACCAGTGAAATATTTCCTTTAGCTTTTGCATAGAAATGCCTGTTTCTTGAGAGCCTGCTTTCTCAATAAGTACTGCTGTAGATAGAAAACAAATACCAAACCCGAAATGCCAAGCTATACAGGTGTGCACGTCTGCACACACATGCGGGTATTGATGCTATCTTAGGCTTATGCTGCTATTAAACTGAAATGCTATGCAGAGAGTACTGCATTTAGTGATTAATGTCTTACACCTAAACTAAGTATCATCACGGTCAGGGAATCATTGCTGGTTTTCAGTTCTCTCAGCCTGCTTCTCTGCCCAGCAGCTTCTTCACAGAGATCACAGGTAACCAGGAAGGCAGGCTGGATGTCAGAGGGTGCTGAATTAAGCTCTGGGGCACCCTGGAGTAATGGGTTACTCCTGAGTATTAGGTTTTATGAGACTCACATATTGGTAATGCTGGAGAATACAGTCAAGTGCTGCTGTGTGGGTATAGCCATTCACATACCCTGCTCCCTTAGACTCTTATCACGCAAAATATTTTTTTCATCGATTCTATACCAGCTATACCTGCACTACTCCTATATTCCTGTTTGAAAGCCTTTTATGCTGTCTCAAGGCTTTTTTCTATTGGGCCAGAAAATTGACAGAGAAGTGTGATGCAAAAGCGCAGTGCAGCATGTGTGTTTGCCGGTGTTTGTGCAGCCTGTGTGCAGCTCTGCGGGGAGCGAAGAGGGACCACAATATTGCTGCGTGCTTCTCTCCCAGGACTCTGAAAAAATATCCAGTGGCCAATTGCCGTGTCACAATTTAAGTGCTGCCGTACTGTCTGTCTATCCCGTGAGAGGTCAGTGGCCCTGAGCGGGACTGGTGAGATGGAGTATGTGCCTGTGTCAGCTGCTTCTGTTTGCAGTGCGGTATTTTAGCACTATCCTAATTTACATGGGCAATTGCACTAGACAGTGAATGGGCATCCTTGCCTTTCTGTCAGCACTGCAAGGAAAACACAATTTCGAAAAGAGAAGCGAGCCGAGCAGTCATAAGCAGGAATATCTTCTGCAGAAGCATGATGTCATGGGTGCTTTTATGCATCACTGCCCAAGAATGGGAGGTTACCTGGCAGCCACAGTGGCAGGGCTGAGTGTGCTCTGCAGCACACATGACACCCTGTGCCAAAAGCCGCACTGCTGTAGTGAGGAGACGAAAGCAATGCAGAAACTTGCAAGACTTCCACGCGCCGCCACGGAGACACAGCACGTCCTCAGGCTGCCTGCACAGTCCTGCTTTCCGGCTTATGCTTTTCTGGCAAAGCGACACTCTTGTGCCATTCAGAAGAATTACACCTCGGAAGAGATGTACGATGTGGCCCATACATATATCAGAATCTCTATACTATTATACTGCTGTCATTTAGCCTTATCTTTGAAATGGCAGAACTTTACATCATACAGCTGCTACTTGCCATCTATCACATCAAATCCCTGTACGGCTAGATTGGAACAGGTGACCACATAGCCTAGCTTTATTTTCAAATAAATGCTTATTTATGCAAATCTATGCCTTGAATCTGCTTTAAAGAAAGTCACTGCACAGATCCTCGCTCGGTACCCTTTGCCTGACTTCGTGTAGAGGCCAGAGACCAGTAGATGGCAATCTCCTCCTGCCGCAGGAGCAGCAGCCTTTCAATGCAGGGGCCCTTGTGTGCATCTTCCCTTTGCTTATTACAGTTTACTTGAAGGGCAAAAAGACCTGGAAATCGTAGGCAGCCTTTGTTAGGCTCGTAATGTCAGAATATGGCAAAGCAAAAGTGAAGTTCTACTTTATGCAAATCCTAGCTGCCAGTATCTGTGAGAAGAAAAGCAAGCTAACCTAATGGAATGAATTTGTATTAATCTTTTTCATTTTTAAATACAGGACACTGGGTTATTTTACAGCATCGTTGTGCTTTTCCTCCCGTGTGCTGCTAATCTTTTAATGCACTCTTTAGAAAAAAGAAAATGGCTGTTTTCTCCATACCCTACATTTCCCTTTTTTTTTCCGGTGTTTAAAATGGGAAGAAATAACATGATCTTCAGCTGACTTAAAAAGGAGTCAAGGCACAAAAGAAAAGCATTTTCCTGCTATAGCGACAAATCTGCCACGCTAGAGTAATGTGTCCAAGTAGCAGTGTGAGAGTCGAGTTTAGCATTTGAATTGGAAAATGGATGGTATTAAGGATATCGCTGTGTAATTTTTATACATGTTTTAGATTGCAGAAGAGAAGATTAATGCTGCTAATTTCAGTTATGTGGAAACTCTGAACTGATAAAGGACCTGGATTTTTTTTAAAAGCAAATATTAATATCAGAGAAAGGAATATTCCTATCCTGTGTTGGAAATAATTTTGTCAGTAATCTCACCATATTGCTTTAAATGAGTCTGCTTCATTTCATGGAGTATCATACTCATTTGATCATCCATAACATAATGGTGGAATGAAGGAAAAGAAGGCTAAATTAATATCCTGGATATACTGACACTAGTAACAACATAAGAAGGTTTCGCTGGGAATGCAGGATTTTCTGTGTTGTCCTTAAATGTAATTCTTGATATGCTGTCCATTTGGTGCCCTCTAACAGTAGATTAAAGACCTGGTGTACCCTTTATGCTACATATTAGTACTTAGCTGAGTAGCATAGGCATACCTTTATGAATAGCGTTCATTAGGGAGAGAAATTAAATGTAACCTGTATCAGTGCCTTGTCCTGCAGGATAAAAGATGAAGGGGGAACTGTTATGCTAGCTATGCCAAACCTGAACGTTTGGAATATAACCAGTGCTCCCAGTGTGGAGCAGGAGGCCTGGAGGTTCATGTGATCAGGCATGTCAAGGTAACTGAGGTAAGGCGAGATGGTTTAAAGTGAGTATTATGGCCAAGGCCAATTCTTGCACTTTGTTTTACTCTATTGGAAGGATTTTCATCTGACTATGTAGATATGGTGTGATCTGTAAAAGGTAGCACAAAAAGGCTTTATGAGAAACATTGACTGTAACCAGAAACTACATCATGTATAGCCTACTCCAGCTTACAGGTACTCCTCCATTTTACAGGCAGTCAACTTTTCTTTATATAAGAAAACTAAAGGGGGAGGAATCCAAGCAATGCTCATAGCAACACTGCGTTTTGAGCAAATGGTAAGTGATGGACATGCCATAACAGAAGGAAAAAAAAGTGTCTTCTGTTAAAGAGCGGTGAAAAGAAAAGAAATAGGCTTGTTCAGTGGGTAGGAGAAACTGATTTATGATGAAAAATTATAAAAACTTAGGATTTCTGACTGATGATACAAATGGTTGAGTATGTGCTAATATATTTCTGAAAATGTGGCTCATTAGCACGACAGAAATTGCTGGAATTACTTTTCATGATAGAAAGGAATATATTTTGCCATTACATCAAACAGGAGAACAGGGATGAAAATCTTTTCTGCGAGAACCTTTATGTTGTAAAACAACTTCCAATAGAAATAATACACTTCCGCTGTTTGAAACAGTGAAACCTTCATTAAATAATATAAAATGGGAATGGATAAACATTTTCAATCTCCAGTTTGTGTGGTTAAAGGACAAAAAATGGCAAGTGCTACATGCAATTTCTTCACATGCAGAGTGGGCTGAATGTGTGTTTACACCATGGTTGCAGAAAAAGAATTATTTTCAGTGCCTGCAGTCGAAGCCTGTGGAGGTGCCCACATTTGACACCTCAGTTCCACGTGTCCTCTGTAGAGGACAGAGATACATCCAGTGGGCGATTAAAGGTACTGAAACCAGGCGGCAGCTAAGCTTAATTTAAATGTTCTCAATCACTCCTTAGAAGCACCTGGGTTTTTTTTCACTGGTTATATGAGGAACCTGCACTCCTTCGAGGCCTGTGTTAGGGGCTTAAAGTTACAGGTAGCACCTCACTGTGCATCTGAATGTATGTGTGTGCTTTTGAAGCATTTGACCTCTTCTCCAGAGACAGTCATATACTTTTATTTTATTCAAAATCAATAAACAAGGCTACAATTCAAAATTTTCTTTTTTTTGTCAGCCGTCGGGGTGATTTTACACCATGTTATGTTCATGCAAATGACTACAGAAGGTGCAAAGATAAAAAAAAAAAAGTTGGCTTATTTTCTTCTACAATTGTGAATTTTTTAAAAGCTGTTATTTGTGTTCTTTTTCTCTCCTCTGGTAAGCAGGGACTGAGAAATCTGGGGCTCCCATACTGGTTTCAGGGCTGACATTGGACTGAACTGCTGCAAGGGTTTTCACCAGCCTGCCTTGTTCCAAAATTTCTGAAATGCTACCTAAAATGAAGCTTCTCTTTTCTGACAAAGAGCTAGGGATGGCACCACATGTCTTTCTGGTATGCTAATCACTTTTGGATTTCAGCACACAGTGACAAAAATTTGCCCAGCAGGATAAAACTAGTCCATGGATTGTTTCATTCCATCAGGCCTGCCACGCATGCTGCGACATATATGTTACCAGAGTACTTCTGGGGGGATTTTCTTTGCTAGAACATTAGGCCTAGAATAAAGTATTTCCAACTATATTGTCATTGACATTTGCAGAAGAATTCTCAGAACTGCACTCCCTCTTGGTTCTATATCAAAACCACATTTTATGGGACTGCCATCCAGTTAGGGATATTCTGGTGCAGCAAAATATGCTAAGCCGGTTAGGTGGCATTGTATTATTGCAGTATTTTTTCAAACTTAAATATCTGCTGAGAAGAGAATTAAAGGATTTTAATAAAGTATAGCAATTAAAATAGCTACCATGCAAATTCAGTAGTGTTGGAATGCTGTGCCTGAATTTTAACTACTTATCTGTAGTTTCTGTTTGTGCCGTAGGAAATTATTTTGATTTTTTTTGTTTTGATTTCTTGGTTTTACTTGAATTCCTTGCCAGACCCTTAGCAGCAGAGATCTAGTATAACCCACAGAGCTGCTCCCAGTGAGAACCGAACCCTCAGAAGCCAGCATATTATGCTCAAAGTCTTGTTTCGTGGGCAAAGAGGAAGAGCATCTGAAGTATGCATATGCATACATATATATAAAGCCAAAATGTTATTGTTAGATAACTGCAATTTAAGAATGTAATAATTTTTATTGTTCCAGATGTAGTTATTACAGCAAAAGCAGGAATAATGAGACAGTTAGAACTGTTATATGTACACTTAGTTTCTACCCTGTTCCTGATGTTATACTCACCTTTTCTCTGCTCCTCTGGTCCTAAATGTTGTGCTTTTGTTCTGGTGAGGGGAGGGGGGAGTGTTACGATGAGGTCTCGGCACCTGGAGGCCTTCACTGAGAGGGATGTGATGCTCATGCTGATGATTTCTTCTTCATTGTGGGATCAACTTGGATCTTTTTATATGTTAGCTAACATGCTTGTACACCTCAGTTCTTTGTTGGTCTGCAGGTCCATGTTAATCATAATTTACTACACTTTGTACCTTTTACGTACTTTAGATATTATTTCTTTGCACTCTTTGTTACTGTTAAGCTCAGTTTTGGCCATCTCAAGGTCTGTGTGTCGTTAATGGACTACTGAGGAGTTGTACAGCTGTGGGGCCTCCAGAGCCAGTCTGTGCCCCATCTGTTGTCATCCCATGCCTGTACTCCTCCTCACCACATCCCCTGTCTTCACCTCTCAAGACCTCTATTTACACCTCAGGCTTGTATTTTCTATGGCTATGGTGATGTCATGCAAAGATAAACAACAGTGAAACAAATTGGCCGTAGAGACCTAGACAATTAAAAATATTGCTGTTACAGCTAAACCAAGTAAAACAAAGCTGCAGGCAGGTCAGGAAAGCTCAGGCAGAGCAGGCCTGGCAAACTTCAGTCCTGAGGCCATGCCAATTCAATACAAAGCTTATGGCTGGCTGCTATCAATGATAATAGTGTATTACAGAGCTACATGTTGTAGGAGAGAGAACAGGTGGCACCGAGCAGATTCCCTGCACTGATATTCCCTAATGTGGAGGCTGTAATCTTTTGTATTTGATTAGTTTAAGCCAACTTTCTGACAAATGACTGCACAGCTGATGACCTGATACACTCAGAACTTAAATAATACAGGAAATAACGTTGTGGCAGAGTGACAATGATAAAAGACATCTCCACACAGCATGTTCACACGCAGTGGGAAAACTGGGTGGTGTTTCCCTGTTCAGTGATGGGGAAGAGACCTTCACAGCAGGTGTGGTCAGACTTGTCTATGGCCACTCAACCACACGGGAAAATATTAAAATCAAAGCTGGAGTCTTCCACTTAGGGAAATAAAGATCAGCTGCCATGACCAGTAATTCTCTGCAGTTTAACTTGCACTGGATACTCACAGGTATTGGGACAAAGTAGTTGCTTATTGTTTTGATTTGGCAGCATTTTGATTTTTAATCTGCATCTCATAAAGTCTGATCCTCATGATCGGCTTACTTGCTCTTAGCTCAGGGCCCGTAGGGAAGGATAACAAGGTCATATGTTACCTTTGCACTTTGGGAGAAGAAAGCTGCAGTGGAAAGCAAGAAAGGGAGAGTCAGGGCTCTATAAGCTAAGATCTTGTTTATGCTAGAGCAGAGATGCCTTTATTCTGATTCTTGCTCCTAGCACAGATATTTTATTTTACATGGGAAATGTACCTTGAGACCTTGGTTCTTATTCTTTCAGAACTGATCAGTAGCATTACATTCCAGAAACATGCATTCTGGCTTCCTCTTATTTCTTTTCCATCACAATGATACATGCAGTTTTAATCTCTTTTTAGCACAGCTTCAGCCAGGAGGGGTAGGGGATTGTCAGGTTTTTTGCAAAAGAGAACTCCATAACCTAGAGACAGCCTTCCCAAGGAAAGTGATAAATTTACTTTAAGACTTTTTTCCGAGGGCTCAAGGGAGCAATGGTGCCATTTTTCCCCTTTCTAAACAAGCTCTCTACAACAATCTCTACAACATTATTATTTTGTAAAAGTTGATGTCATTCCCAGCTATGTTTTAAACGAAATCCTGAATAAACTGATAATTACATTTTGTCTGGAGTTACTATTTGTTAGGAAAGGTGTTGGAACATGTACAAGCTGTGACCTTTTAAAGAACTTATCTGAAAGAAACCTGCTTACTGATCTTTAAGTGGACTTACATATGCTGGTCAAATCATAGCAATTTTGTGTTGAGCTAGAAGTTCTTGGTGTCTAAAGAAAATTAAACACAAAATAACATGATGTTTTTCAGTAATTTGCAGCTTTTTAAAGACTGAAGTCTCAGAGAAAACTGAGTTTACATAATAAAGTATTATATCCCACTATGCAAAGCACCTAGTAACCTTAAAGAACGTTTTCTTTATCACGTATCGGTAACAGAGACAGTCTTTTACAAGCAGCCAGGCAAAAGCAAAATATCAAACTAGATGCCTCCTAGCAATTTTTATTCCCTGGTATGGGTAGAGTTACATGAAGAAAGGGAAAAGAATTAGAGTAAAACAATCTGTTCTAGCAGAGAAAGGATGGGCTGCAGTGTGTCCCGCTGCATTGCAGGTTACCCAAAGGGAAGCTCATACAATTTCCTCAGGCAAAAATTAATCCACAAAACAGTCTTTTTGAGGGGAAAGGGTAGCGGCAGTCGGTGTGGGCAGTACAGGGAAGGGAAAATGCAGACTGACCATCAAGCTAGGAAGAAACTGTGAAGGGTTGAGAATGTTTTTCAGGAAACCTGAAAACAAGCCTTTAAAAAGCAGCTTGGTAAACAAAAGACTACCCTGCTGAAAATGATATGTGGAGATGTCTGTATTTCCTCTGTATCATATATGAAGTACCCAACCAAAGCTAAAAAGATGACCTTCTTGTACATCAGATGAGACTGTAAGACCAAGACAACAAAATGGCAAAGGTGTGCAACACTAGAAAATGGGACAGATGTATTTTACACTGCACCAATACTTCTCAGGGCAAAGGAAGCATATTTGTGAGCTGCACTGCACGACTGCATTGAGTGTCGGAATTCTTTTCCATCCCTCTCAGACTCCCTCCTCTTTTCTCTTTCAGCAAACAGCTAAGTGTTAAGATCAGTTAGACTGTGTTTCTGTGGGTATTGTGAAGTGTGATATGTACATATGAGCAACATTTTGTTTCCTTGCTTAACTTCCAGTTACATCCATGAGCTGAAAATAATACTTCAAGCACAGCTATTATTTATGTAATCCCACTCTATTGCCATTTCCTCAGATCAAGTGTTATACATGCATGCATGCACCCATCCATTTGATTTTCACTTTATTTACCTGAAAACCATCCAGAGAGGCTCAGTTCTTTAGATAGTGAAAAAGCCCCAAATCCTGTGGTGGATTACAAGGGTGTTTGTAGACACTAAGATGCAGATTTTTCAAGAGTATCGTTATCTATTTTTTTGTAAATCTCAGCAAGCACATATTTGCATTTTTGGCAGATATTTTTGTAAATCTGGCCCCTGATTTGTATCTGAAACATGTATTGTCACTTTCTACATGTACAATATTTCTGAATTTCTCCTTATTATGTTTTGGACTCTCACATCACTGCTTTTCCTTTGGGTTACAAGTACAGAAGCAAAGAAGTAAGAATTGTTGAAGTGTCTGCGGAAAAACAGCAAGTCAGTGAATTGTAGATATTAGAAGCAGAGAAAAAGTCCTTTGGGTCACCTAGTCTGACCTTTGCATTCTGCAGTATTACTCATACAACATACTTGCCAACCTCTTAATCTAACCTTCCTTCAACAGTGCGTAATTTTAAGTTGCTGAAGGTGGGACATGTCACTACTTTCAACTTGAATTTTAGTAGGAAGAAATAGGTATGGGAAAGAGTGCAGATGTTTGCAACTTAATCTTAGCAGTTCTCACTGTGCTGTTTTAGCCATTTGTTTTTTATTAGCAATACAAAACTTATAACGTCATTTAAAAACATGAGGGTACTACTTTGGATGCAGTATGACCAGACATATTTTTTGTTGGTAGAGGATTCTTATGGGGTCTCTAGACTGGTTATGACTCCTGAAAAATAATGTAGTATAGCATAGATATGACAAGGCGCCTGTGACATGACATATCTCTCCCTGGTGTAAAAGCGAGTTGCCATAATTTTTTCTAGTTCTTAGGACATCAACAGATTCTATGTTACTCCCAGTGCTGAATGACAGTAGTACTTATTTTTAGGTATTTCCATTTTCTTCATGAAGGATGGAGGTAAGGAGGAAAGCTAGGGATCATTAAAAACATGAATATCCAGACTTTTACTGTTGAGATTTTTTTTTTTTTAATATCTCAGTTAAACTGTTCCTTAGGTATAAATGTCTCATTGAATCACCATCCTTGGGCAGTGTAATTTACAGGCTTAAGGGCAGAAAGGCATTATGATAATCTTTTAGTCTGACCTAGTGAGTAAAACAGACCATAGACCTTTATCCAGTGGTTCCTTCAGTAGGGAGAACTATTCTTTCTGGCCATATAAATGCCTTCATTATTTTGAAAGCCTTGAAAGTGTTTATGGATTGTAATCTTACCCTTCCCTGCTTGAGGGCCTTTGCTTTTCAACACTACATAAAATGATGCTGTCTTTTTAGGTCTTTCATATTGTTTTATTTTCCTGACTTTATATTCTCTGGAAGAGGTCTTTAGGAAGTGCTAGATTCATCCAAACCAATGAGACTGTTTCTTTCTTACTTCAGAAAATTTATTTATTTATCTCTGGTTAAAATATAAAGGTAGATAAATAATAATGCAGTATAGATGCTGATTTTTGTAACTTAAAAAAAAGCAAATGACAGAATTCAAAACAAGTGAAGAGCTGATATGATTCCTCAGAAGTAATTGTCAATGATGTGAAATTTTAAATAATAAAAATTTATTCATATCCAGGAAATCTCAAAAGGGTAATGAAAAGCCATGTACAACAAGTACATGACCTCCTCTTTGGAAAAAACCTCCAATAATCCAACAACAGTCAAGAAAACCCAGAGTATTACAATTTTAATAAGTCTTTCATCTAATCAAGACCTTATATAAATTCTAATTTTAATTCAACATACAGGCTAGCATATTAGGAGTTATTTTCTTGTTGAGTCATATGGATTTCCTTTCCAAATACATCTTCCAAATTTATAATAAATATTCCTTGTTCATATTAACTGTATAGTTGTGATCTTATAAAACTCAGTTTTCTTTATTCTTCATTCTCTCCATTCACTCAATTCATCAAGTCTTCAAGTGAGAGCAGAAACTCTCTGGGACAGGAACCAAGTCTTTATAGCCATAGATAGGCTATAAAGTGTCTAGCACACTCTGTATATAGATTTAAATGAAGTTTCTTGAAATGAGAATGTTATGGCTTGTATAGCTGCTGCCAAGTCCTATTCATTTCCAGAGAGTTAAAAGTTCTTTAAAAGGCAGATACACAGACACAGACACAGACAAACCCCCATGTCTCTAAGCCTTGCTCCTAATGACTGGGCTTAATTCATAAATTCAGGCAACAGAATCTTTGTCGGTTTAGGAGTTTGAATTATCTTTGTAATTGTCATAATATTTATAATAAATTATAATATAATCTAAATTAGAAATTAAAATTGTTACAATAAATCATTATGGTAGTTTATAATTGTCTCTGCAGGAAACTGTAGAAGCATGGCATTTCTGTAAGAAAATGTCTTTGTTTTTATTTTGAGTGCAGACATATGCCCACAAGAGCCCATAATGAGTCCTTGGAGAGAGTTCTAATATGGGACTTAGTGAAGAAATGAATAAAATCAGCTGTTTTTTTTCCTCCCCAAAGATGAATGCATAAATTTGTGAAGAAATAGTTTCACTGGTTTAAATTTCAACTATCCAGAGAACTGTTGTTATTTTCTAGTTGATGCAAGCACAAGAACATTGTGTCAAAATGCCACCATGGAAGTGAGGTGAAATTAGCAACCTACCTTGATCTCCACATTGGAAAGCTGCCTGAAATCTGGTTGGAATCACAGATACACAATGCTGAAACACAGACCATTTTTTGAAATAAGTGACCTGAGTAGCTACTCATGCACACATCATGTCTGGCACAAACCTGTAAAACCAAGTTATTCAAGCTATCCTTACTTCATACTTAGAACTACCTATTATCCTTCACATATCTCCTTTCAACAATATACATTTTATTTCTATCGCAAGTGTCCCATCCTAAAGACAACATATCTCTTTTGTTTTTCTTATTTTTGCCTCCTCACATACACCTCTTTCTATATTGCTAGTAATTGATAAAGGTTAGGTTGGAAGAAGAGACCACACAGCAGTCCAGTCATATTCAGGAGGTGATGAAATGTGCACTGGAAATCTGGAAAATTTAGGAGGGCAAAGTGAAGGTTGTGACGTAGGGTAGGTGGTTGTATTAATTTAATTCTGCTTTGTTTGGGAAAGAAGAGGACTGGTTCTCACTGGAGTTAGATCAGGTACAATACAGAATTAGATGTTGTCACTCACTAGAAGATGACATTGCTTGAGTCTGCAACACATGTTAGCAGCAGCAGAACCATGAGACAGGGTTGATATGCAGTTGGTGGTTTCCCAACCAATTCAGAGAGCCCAGAGCACCGGAGGATCCAGAAGTCTCGGAGCAGTGTTTCGAGGTTCTGCCAGCAGATGGTGATAAAACACGAAGTAGAAGAAGGGGGCAAAAACTGACAGTGGGCCTGATCGAAAGAAACGCACCATTCTGTCTTCCTCCAGACTCATTCTCCTCATGTTCTGGTAGGGAGTGCCTTTTGAGGATGGCAGTGTGAGAACCCCATGGAGTTTAAGTTTGTAACAGCTGCCACTTTGAGCCTACGAAGTGTCACTGCAGAAGGCTAAAGACCTGTAGTAAGACTATTAGAAAAGATGAAAGGAGTGCTGGAGCTGGAAGGGGAACAGGGCAGTGGAAGGAACTTGGGGTTGAAAAAAACCCCAAGGAATTCAAGCTGTAGGGATTAGTAAAGTGTGAAATAGTTTAGGATAAGGGAATTAGGGAAAGTGGGGAGAAGGGAGTTGATTAAAGACTTGGCTGCTTTGCATGCAGAAGGCCAGAAAAGCTTTTGAAGTTTGTCTCTTGCTATTTGCAACATGCGTCACTTGGCAAATTATTTAGAACACTATAAAATGTTTGCAGTGTTATCAAATTACAGTCACAAACTCCTTTATTTTCTTACCTTTTTTGCATTCATGTGCATTTCTAGTCAGAGTTTGTTAGAGCAAAAATACGCCTGTTTGTGCCTTTCAGTGTCTGATGAGCATTTACTACTTCTGCTGCTCATTTTGTAAATGTCCTCAGATTTGATAATTTCACATTTTTGTGCATTTATAAATCACTTTGGAATGTATGCTTATTAGTACTGGTTTCTAAGACATTTGAATCATATTTGGGATGTTACTTATAACCTTAGCGATAACCATCCAGTTTGTATAAGCAAATACAATTTTTCTCTCAACAGAGCTAATATAGACCTAGACCTTCAGCTAACAGTCTTCTGAAAAGCCCATAGGATTAAAAAAAAACCCCAAAATTAAATTGCCTTTGTGAATTTTGTATTCTGGCTGACACCCAGGCTAGCATTTTCAGAGAAACAAAGAGAGGTTTAATATATTTGAATTTTATATTGTGGTAGATACAATTGCATAATTTGCTAGACATTTCTGCATAATGGTGCTATAATTCCTGTTGTTAAAATTTGCTGTTCAGTTTAGCCATCATTATAACTAAATCCTCCTGCAGAGTGTAACAGCAGGAGACACTGGAACAATGTATTAATCACAACAAATTAAATTAGCAAATAGTTTCCAAGATCCTGAGACAGTAAAGATAGAAAAGATATAGCACATTAAGCCAGTTTAGGTTTCTGCTGATCAGAGGTTATTGCCTGTTGTGTTTGAAATCTAAGGTCTGAAGATGTGTGTGAGTAAGCAGTGGTCAGCTAAGCTAACCCTTTCAGTTCTGCTCACTCGCTATCTTGTTCCCAGCTGGTCAGAAGGCAAATATCTAGGGGTTCTGAATCAGAAAATAGCATTCAGGTACCGAAAAGTTAAAATCATGTTAATCCTGACCGATCTTCAGTCAGTTTAAAAAAGTGCCTGCAGATGAGAGTGCTCATCTCCACTGTGAACCTCATTCTTCATTTATTATCAAAAGCCATTCATGGAACAAGTACCAAGGATAACTCTAGTGTAGAAAAGATAGGCTTTTCTAATCCAGGCCAAGAAATATGCTACTGAACATCTTTAAATTCTGATCTTAAGCAACGGACACACAAACTTAGTACCAATTTTGGCCAGAGACACTCACAAAATGAAGTTTAATTTCCTTTGGTAGAGTACGCCACAATAAAAAAAATTCTCATATTCATAATATTTTCCCTTAAACTAAACCTGAATGTAACTTTTTACAGTTTTAAACCTAATATTATGCATCCATTTAAATAATATGTCTGCTTTCCTCCTTCTTTCAAGTAGCTGAAGCTAGACAATAAGCACCTACTTCCTTTCACTGCTGCTGAGGGATCCCACTGATGCGAACACCCTCAGTGTATTCCTAGTACAATTTTATTTTGACATTATTCCAATGAATTCAATGGAATTATGAAATTTTAAGCCTGGAAAGGTGAATTAGACCTGTAATTGTGTTTACATCAGAAGATAAATTCCCTTTAATAATTTTCACTTTCACCTAAAATTCTTGTAGAAAACTCTTTGTAGAGGTGGGTTACCCAGTTCTCTTGGTTTATCTGATGTATTTCAAGCCGCAGCAGGTCCCATGACAAAGTGAGGTGTTAAAGAAATCACAGGGGGGGAAAAGAGTGTTTGTGGTTCTAGAGCTGCTGACGTGCAGGCTTTGCATACCACTGTAGACATTTCCTGGGAATTTAAGGCACAGTGGACGTTGAACATTGGCAGGCAAAGAAACAGGCAGTGAGTAAACTGAAGGCTTCTGCTGGTTTTTGGAGAGGCTACAGGGAAGTCATGGATTTTCTTCCAGCCTTCACAACCATTTGGTGACATGAAATGTGTCACATACTCTATGCCTGAGACGTCGGTGGGAGTTCAGCGTTTTTGATATTAAGCTAGAGTGAAAAAATACAGTGGGAAGCTTGAGATAATGCAACTGTGTGCATTGGTTCCAGCAGAATTTCTGTCTTCATAAAAAATGGAAATATTTTTTTTAATAGAGAAAGGAATCAACCCTTACTGAATGTATTTAGTGTCTGTGATGGTAGGCATGTGTAGGAGAGAGTATAGGAGAGAGAAAAGGTTTTATTTTTTCTATAAACTGGATGTAAGCCCAATTTTAACTGCATTTCTTCTTTTATATCTTATGTACAGAAGCAGACCTTTGACATTACTTCAGCAGGAAGAGTGAACAAGTTTAGTTTATATTGGAAAATCCCTGGATACAGAATGACAATGTGGAGAGAAGGATTCGGATGAGTTTCTGAAACCAGAAGGATTTTCCTGTCTTTCTTTTATGTATCAACAAATTATGCTATCACCATGAAGGAAAAGTTCGAGATTTATTAGGTTTTCAGGAAATTAAAGATATGAATTAGGTAGGAGTGAAATATTTCACTGTCAAATGGTCTGTGAGAGTGAATGTACACTGGATTTTCACAGCTCTAATTTTAAGTGATGTCTTGAAGCAGTAGCTGGAAATACTTTTCATAGAAGATAAAATCCTTGTCTGAAACCTGATTTCTTTGTTTGCTTTGCAATGTAATATGGGGACCTTGGGAATTTGGGACTTTAAAAAATATTAGTGCATACTAAAGATATGTTTCCACCTAGTCAAAGAAATCAGGGATCTAAGTATAGTATTTAGTGTATTGTATGTTAATGTATGTAATTATGTATGTATATATAAAAGCAACATATGCTATATACTAATAGTAGAATTACTTATGCGCTAAATTTTCTTTTATGCCATGTTTCTGAAGTACTTTCCCAAGTAATCTTTGTAGAGATTCATTTATATCATACGACATACTAACAGACATCCAGGACAAACCTAGAATGGGTGAATGCCCCTGTAACTCTCTCCAGTCATTATTCTTAATATGCATTTTTCTGTCTCTCTAAGTGGAAAGGCTTGTGAGGGAAATGAGATTGGGACTTTGGGAGAGAATCCTTCCGTTAGATTTCCTTTTCATTTGTAATACAGCATGTTTTATATACAGCTTTTCCGACCTAGAATGAAAAGTGTTTGATTCATATGTTTAATTTTTTTATTATTTTAGGTTTTTTTTCCTTAGAGAGTTCCTTCTTCAGCATGCTGTTTTTATGCAATTTAATTTTGAAAAAGCAAAGCTTTTTAAAGGGTATGCTTTCTTCACGTATTACGTAACAAAATATATACTAAAGGTTTACTGTAATTTCTTTACATTATACATGTATAAATGCATGGAATTTTCCTTTTAAGGTTGAGGAGAGGTTTCAAGCAGCCAAAGCTATAACATGGGAGGAAATGGCTGCCTGGAGGTACAGTTATGGTCCTTGCACTGACACATGAAACCATTTGAATGTGCAGAAGCCAGAGACACCTCTGCAGCTACCTGGGTCCACCTGGCTCAGCCAGACAACTTTCTAGGGGCTCTTGTGCTAATGTGGCAGCCTGAGCACGATTCCTTCTGTGTATGCAGACATCCATTGGGCTCTGTTTTTTCATTGGAAATGAAATAATTCTGGAACGTAGGCCTTTAAAGTAGATGGTGTAATGGATTAACTTGGCCTGAAGTAGCAGATGAAAGTCCAGGTGGCTTGAAGAGAATGCTTTAGATGGTTTCAAGCTAGTTGTCTAACTACCTGTGTGAAGCAGTCACTAGAGAACTTCTAGAGATCTACAGGACACTGCTGAAATTATACAAGCCCTTCTAAATAGGCTTCAGATTTAGAGGGCTGAAGTATTCTGAATACCAAAACTTTTGGAGGAGACATAATGATTTTGGCAAAAAACAAACCAAAGATTCTCATACCAAGTAAAGAAAGGAAATGGGTCCCCATCACCTTCCCTTTTTCCCCCCCTCATGCTCCCAAGATTTCTACCTACATTAAAAAAAAAGTAATAAAATCACCTGGAATTCTACTTTATATCTCTTCTCAGAATTTGAGACAACACTGAGTGTTGCTTTACTACATTATAAATGAAATCCATCCTTTCTGGATATTGACCTTGATAAGAGCCAGTTCCATGAAAAAAAGTTTTTCCAAGACTGTGATTTTGCTGTAAATCAAACCAAAGAAATTCTGAAACCTTGTATTTTTTTTCCCCTGAAATGTTGTTTTCCAGATAATTTGGTTTCCAAATTAGATTACAAGGACCTTGAGAACTTTGTGCCATATGTAACTCATATGGCACTGAGGAATGAAAGAGATTTGCATTTGAATGAATCTGGTTTCATGGTGAGACTGTTGCAGACCCACAGGTATGGTTTGAATTGATTTTTATATGCAAAAGTTCAGTAGTTCAGAACTGGAAGCAGAATTGGACCTCAGCTACATCAGAAGGCTCCAATCCTGTTAAAAATTCTTTTATTTTCTAACACTGAAATTTAATAAGGAGATATTTCTTTAAAGCCAGAGATACATGAGATTTAAATGTATAGATCCTGACATACTTCAAAGATAAAAATATGTATAAGTATTTGATAAGAGAACTTTGTCATTAAGAATTGGGTTGAAAATGGTTCTTGCCAACAGGACTGCAAGATCTCTTTGTTATTCCTGAACTTTTCTAGCACCTTGCTACTAAGATAGGTATACCTGAATAAGGTATCTGACTCTGTATAAAATATATGGCTTGATGAGTTGCCTAACAGAAAGGCCAATTTGCTGAGTACAGCTGTTACGAAATGGCTGCAGAGTGAGCAGTCTTCTCCTTTGATCTGGAATCCATCACTGTGAGCTCTGCTTTTGAAGGTGGATAAGAGAATTCTTTATCTTCATAAAGAGTGATACCAGGCTTCTCAGTCCATCAGTAATTCTGCCTGCCTCCTAGGCAACGCCTAATGTGTGACACTTAAGAGGTGAGAAGCGTAACGTTAAGTCTCCCTAGTGTGACAGCATTCAAACTCATACTTTTGGTGCACTCATCATAAGAGTACATTTGAAGACTGTTTGGCTGGAGCAGTTTCCTCTTGCACAGAATAATTAAAAAGAGCAGAAGCAACCACTAGCATGAATTTGTAACATTGAGCTGAGACCACTCAACTTATGGAGAAAAAACCCTACATCTTTTCCATGTTATGCAAAGAAAAAAGTTCATATATCCATTGATGCACAGGTCAGTACCTTGATGTAATTCTTTCCAGGCAAGGCTCCTTGCACCTGGCATAGAGTCATACTGATTCATGCTTGATGTTTTCCTTTGGTGCAATGCATTTATCTATGATAGTTAACATTATAGTTAAATAACCATACTATACACATAGTTATATAGTAATATTATAGCTATGTTGTTATCATTATTTCATGCATAGTCTCAACAAGAGAGGTTGACTCGCTGTACCTTAAGAGCCTGGGAAATAATTTTGGGTAAATCTTCAGAATTTTGGATTAAAAGGAATGAGCTCGCTAAAATATGTAACATTTTATGCCACATACAGTCTAGACTTACTTTAGACGAGGCCTTTCTAATAAGATGGAGAAAAGTTTAGTTTGCAGAATTGAACCGAATTTAAGTAGCAGACACCCAACCTTGTCAAAATGAAGGCAATTCAGCAAAATGAATGCTGAAGAATTCAGTGCTCAGAGATTTTAAGCGCCTTCAGAGTTGAACAACAACAAAGATTTTTTCTTTTAGGTTTTCAGTTCTTTATTTGTGCATGTAAAATGTGAGGCTGATATAACACACAACTAAATTGTTCTGTGGATTTAATTCTAGCTGCTCTCCAAAGTATTAATTGACCTGGAAGAGCTGTCTTGGTGAATGAGACTCATGCCCTTAATAAACTTCAAGCCGCAACCTGATAAAGCTCACAGATATGAGTTTTCACTCTCTTCACACTCTTCTCAGAAACTTATTTTGATGTCTTTAAATGGGAAAAAGTATGGAATTACCAAATGACTGCTGAATATGAAGTTCTCCCCAGTTACTAGAAATAAAAAAAACACCAGTAAGTGCAGCTATATTTCTAGGAAAAAAAGTCTGTTCTTACTCAAGACCATGATGGGAACCTTCAAGTTACTCTTCATATTCTCTACTGTTTCTATTCTACTCCTGTCCATCTCTTGTTTCTTTATCTAGCCATGTTTCTCTACCTGCCATATACTTCCATGATTTCAGAAAAGATTTGAATATATGGGAAAATTGCTTTTTCATTGTGTTAGGTATAACATTTCTTTTTAAACTATGCTTTCTAGCAGTCCCAATATTCAAGCGTACTAGCTATTCTGTTTACAGTATGAACCTTCTCATATGTTGAGTGATTTTTCTATTTGATAACGGGTGAGTATTTCTCAGTTATTATCTGCACTTATTAGTTTCTTAAAACAAAGAAGATAACCTACTAAGTGGCTAAAACAAAACCAAATTTCATGAAACTTAAAGGTCTTTTAAAATATTCTAAGGTTATTTTAAAACATGCATATTTATACAACCATAGAAAAATTTACAAATGCCCCTTTTTATTTAACTAAACCATAACTTCAAGGTAGTATTAGATCTGAACAGATGTGCATAGTATTTGGAACAAACTATGCAAATATTTCAAAGCACAATCACCATAAGTTGAATTTGGCAGAGTAGAACAGATGTGTCCACCTGTTAGGAGACTAGGCTATCTGCACTGGGGATGCAAGATGTGATTGAAGCCCATAATGGGAGCTATTTAGGAATGCATCCAGGTTAGCAGGAGGTAGCAGAGATTCTGATTACTGTAGCATTCCGCTTTTCCCCAAAGCGATCAATGAGTTGAATTAGGCAAACAGAATAGTACACCCAGGACCACTGAAGGGGGGATGAATGTCCTACACTGTGTGAAAACAGTGCAGAAATTATACCTGTTTTTCAATAATGATGAAAGAAAGAGAGAACAGGAGGTTCCACAGGGGCTGCAGAATACACTGGACTCCAACAATCTTTATTTATTCTGTTTAAATTTGACATCCTGAAAAGCAAGCAAAATTATTGATTCAACTACCATGGCAATGTTAGTAACTGATTAATTTCTCTTTGAGCCACTTCAGTAAGCAGTGAGAATAATCATCCAAAAGCATACCCAATGCACAGAATATCACATTCATTTTAATGTGGATTTTGTTCAACCAGGATTGGAAATTAATTCTGCTTCCATATATTTCTTAATAAAGAACAGAAGCATAACAGAAGAGATACAGGTAATAGTCAGATTTTAGGCAGTAAAATGCAAAGAGAATGAGACAGGTATTGTGGTGGGTTTGTATTTTCTTGAGAAAAGAATGGTTTAGGATTTTTTATGTTATTTTTGCCAAAATGTAGATCAGTAAAGTGTATTCTTACCACTTCTGTTTAGCCAGCTCATATCTTTTGAGTACTCAGGAATACTTCATACCTTTAATACTGTCTTACACTGTAGACCAATAAATCTGCAGAAAAAAATGCTACAGATTTGTTTCACTTTTGGGTTTTCAAATGAAAATCTAGTTTGGTGTCACTGTTGATGATGAGATATTTCATTGTTCTTTCTATTTAAATATGTTCTTATTAAGATTGCTATCTATGATGTGTGGTATTCATCTGCAAAAGTTCAAACTAACTGACATGTGAAATTTGAATGCTTACAGGTATCAAACAATTTTATATCTATGAATTTATATCAAAAGAAGTTAAATATGAATCATCCCTAACATCAGAAGTTCTCAAACTTTAGACAAGACTTGTAGAGTTTTACAGATTATGAGAAAATCACTGTGAAATGCTGTGTGACTGCGACAGATCTGGCATTGAAAAATCAGAAATACAAGTAATTCTCTGGGTTCTCAAAGTTACAGAAACTGTTCCATTCTGATCTATTGTATTTGTTACTTCAGAACTAAAAGAGCACAGAAAGCGCACAGTTTAGTGATGGACTTGGCAGTCCTGGGCTAACAGTTGGACTTGGTGATCTCAAAGGTCTTTTCCAACCAAAATGATTCTATGAAAGATCAGGCCAGGATGTGGAAGTACACAAAGAAAAAGAAAGAAAGTATATGAGAGAAATCTTCCAAGATCATGTTTCTTTAATTGGAGGTAGAAAAAACAGTTTTTCTGTATAGACCTCCTCACATTGAATTCTTTGCTCAGTTTTCAATGTATTATTTATCATGAGATACTTTTGCACTTCTGTTTTGGATAGCTGATAAATAATATCTTATCAGAGGCTGGTCTTTAACTTGTACAATTCTGTCAGCATCGCAGTGTATCCGTCAGTTAGAATCAGTGTGCTTGAGCTGTCTTTTTCTTGTCTAGTTTATGCAGAATTTCCTCAGTTTCTAGAGATTTTGTGGTAAATCGAAGTAAGGAAAAAATATAGTAGTTCTTGCATTAAAATTGTTAATTTCAGTTTGTCCTGTTATAGCCACTTTTTAACATGCTTTATAGTGTGCTCAGATAAACTACATACCTTCTCAGGAGGAATTTGCACTTACAAGCAATTATCAGCCCAATTTTCTGAAAGCTGTCATAATTAAGTGTGATCTGATAAAGAAAAATTGCTTTTAATCTCAAACTTTTATATAATGATTGCATGGTTCTTGAATCTTGAGTCTTACTTTAAGGAATAATCAGTTTTCTTAGGAAGATAAAGCAATATGCAACTAATATTGACAGTACATTTCCTAACCTTCCTAACTGTTTAAATTTAGATTTATAAGCATCCTTTCATAATTGGGATGTAATGGTTAAGTAGTGATAGATTGCTACTTTGATTGGCATGACAACATGAAATTGTGCAGAAATACATTTTCTAACTAGAAAACACCTTCCAGATTAAAAATTTTGTTTCATATCACAACTAATCTTTACATTACCAATGGTAAACATTCTATAGTAGATAATTTCAAGAATGTTATTCAGGGTTCATATTGTTTTTCTGATACTGATTGCAAACTGAAAAAAAAATCTAAATTTTCAAGATGTTTGTTTCTCCTCAGAAGAAACTTTCAGTTGTAATGATCTGGACTGAGCGGTTCTGTGCGTTTTCAACTAACATTCAGGTGAGCGAAGCATGAGACTAAATTCATTTTTATGTTAACTAGAACAAAACCAAATCCCAGCAGAAAAATAAATTAATCAGAATTGATAATTTTTAGTTTCAGAACACAATGTAAATGAGTGGATAATATAAAGAGCTAGAACAGGAAAAAAAAAAGTTTTTTTTCCTCTACCCATAGGTTTTGGCTATGGTCATTTCAATCAGAACGACTGAAAGGCTTTGAGTCAGAACAATAAACACACTGCAGGACTGTGGACCGCAAATGATGCCCTTCTGCTGCTGACAAGTACATAAACAAGCTGCTTTTAGTAATGCTTTGTCTATTGTTAGAATGAATAAAGCTGTGCTTGTAAACACAGCTGAAAGACAGGATGAGTTTTAAATACTTTTGTTCCTGCTGAGCCATTACCAACACCTGCAGTTGAAATAATTATTTCAAATGTTTTTCTTTTTAAAAGGAGTAGTTAGTAGTAGACCTGTCTTGTTATGGTAGATTAACATCTGCAGTTAATATGATTCCCCTTGGCTGTAAACATCCTGAATTAAAGCTTGTTATCTCCTTTAGAAGGTATGTTTTATGATTTCACCTGTTTTGTAGAGAGATAATTAAACATTTCACTGAAGTACGGGTTGGATGACTATGATCTTATTTTAGCCACCACAGAAATTACGGAATATTTTTACAGCAAATATTGTGAGTATTCAATGACAGCCTGTCCTGAAGTAAAGCAACAATAACCAATGTAGATAGTAAAGATGGATTAGAGGTTCTGAGATTAAAAAGAAGACAAAAGCTGAAAAAAGGTTTGCCTATTTTGTTTTATTTTTTTTTGAAATAAAACCTTGTCTTAATCTTAAAAAACCCAACAGTAATTCACATTAAGTTCTAGGTAAATATGAAAAACAGGAAAAATGTGGACAGGATAGCTTTGTGCCTTATTTTGACCTAGGGTTTGTACTGTAATTAACAATGGAGCTACTTTTGTTTTATATCACCATCAAAACAGCTAAAAAGGATTTGTTGTTTTTCTACATGCAATTTCTCCAAAAATATCAGGAGTTGAAGTGAGGAGGAATGAAGCTGGGTTAATTATCATTGATAATATACAACTGTGGGCTGGCTTTAGGGGTGGCTGGTTGGCCAATGTAGATAAGGTGCAGCTGTGGCTGGTTCTGTTAAGTGGTTGAGAGCCAATGAAGAGAGAACAGCTGAGGAAGAAGCAAGAGGAGAGAGAACACATGCCCTGCATGAGGCGAGGAGAAGGCAGCGGGGGGACTGTACGAAGAGTATGCTGGTATGAGGTGGTGGAAGACCTTGTTATAGCTTGATAGTTTAGAGAGTGCTGTGACATTGAACTTATTTTAGAATGTTATAACTTCAAGACAGTTCTATATGTCCTGTCTTGGACTATGTGTTGCAACTTGACCACATCAGAGCTGATCAAGCTCTTAGCCCAGTCGTATTTTGCTACCCTCTGTCAGAATGCAGCTCTATCACAGTAAGCTCTCAAACTCTGTCATTTTATATGTTAGAATAAGCTCTATCAGTTTAACATCTGGTGCAAAAGTATTTGAAACCTTTGGTGACTCTGAGGCTAGTGATTTACATCAGATGTAGAAGCTGTTCTATGTTGTAAATTGTCTCCTAGGTTTCATTACCACTTTGTAGATTTCATTATATAAAACCATCAGCACTAATATTAGCTTAAGACTATGTTCCACTGCATTGTGCTGGTCATTCCTATTCTTATAGTTTGGAATATCACATCTTTCTCTGTGACTGTACAGATATTTGTTGGACAGGGTGTGAACAGAAGAAATCATCTGCTGTAAAAACATTAGACAAACAGGTGAGAGTGCCTTCAGTGGCATTGCTGCTAAAGCCTTGTAGCATTTGTACCTGTTTATCCTGTTTTGGTGAAACATTCAAACCTACAAGTACCTTGTGGAATAAGTAAACTTAGAATTGGTTTCCCCTTTAAATATTTGAATTTCTCTCTGGATAACTAAGTCTGTTAATATTCTCATCATTAGGGTTTTTTTTTATCTCTTCTGAGATACTCCAGTGGCTAAGAGCCCACCACAAAGTAGACAGTAGTCACCTAAAAGTTCAGGGACTATTGGCACAGAACGATCTTTTTCTTTAATGAAATGCCTGAAAATTCTTTGTTTTGGAAAGAAGATGTGAGAATTGTTTTTGTTAAATTAATATCTGTGTGTTTTTCTCCTCTGTGAGCTTGATTTAGAAAAAGCCTCCAGCAGAGCATAGGCAACATTAAAAGAAATGAAACAGAGGCACATTTGCAAGTATTGCTGTTTCACTATTGTTTTTCTGACAGTGGTCTTGCTGGTAAGAAGGGGAGTTTGGAAGGGGTATATGGGCAAGTTTCTTCTCAAAGCATGGAGCATTTCACTGATCTCCTCCTCCATCGTTCATTTCCTGACTGCTGCTTTCTGTGCTGCCATCCTTTCTTATTTAATCCTGCTTCCTAGTCCTACATCCATTTAACTGGATTGTTCAAGCTAGTCTTACCTTTGCAGTTTTTTGTTTTCTTTAAGGCCAGAGTAGTACTGTACACTTGTTCCCAGAGAGTGCTTGTGAGTGATGCCACACAAATTCTTCCTCAGAGATTGAGGGCATCACCCCTATTATAAACCAGCTACTGTTGGTGACCAAGGTTAGCTTCTGTCACCTGTGGCTAGGTCTCCCACATCACAGTGTGAATACAGCATTGTCAGGATTTGGGGCAGATCTCTGCTTTTCATGTTTAATTTTGTTTTCTCTTTTTTGCTGCTTGGTGAATTCTAACCTGTGGTTCTTTGAATGCTAGGTGCTGCAGAGCTGTTACTACAGGCACCCAAGCTCTTCCAGTGTCAGCTATAGGAAGGGTCAATACTTTTTTTTAAAGGAAGAAGCACAGTGATGACAAGAATTAGGTAGACTGTATTTCGGGGCCAAAGGAAAAGAATTCTTAAACCACAGCTTTAATGTAAGGGCTGAGGCTGGCATTATTTTTCTTAGTTCATTTAAAAACTGCCTGGAGAATAGTGAAAGAGGTTATTACAAAAAAAAAAAAGTAGTTAAAAGCTCAAGCCACTAGGATTTATGTCCCCTCTACTGTGAAATAAAGCATTTCCTTCTGATTTTAAGAAGTATTTCAGCCAGTTGTCAACCTGAGAATGTACTGATTTTTAAAGGGCATTTCTGATGCCTTATATCAAAGGCAACAGACATCAAATGCTTTCTCCAGCTTGTGTAATAGAGCTGTGCTCGAACTCACATGTGATTTAACTGCTGTGTGGAGGAACTTTAACACCTGTTGCCCTCTATAAGAACTTACAAAAATTTTTTTTTTAAATTATATTAGAACATGTATACTCTGTTGCTCACTTGGAAAGGACTGTTTGGTTTTTTTTTTTTGAAATTCAGTTTAGAATAAAGATACATACCAAACTCATAGTATTTTTAAAACCTCAAAAAATTTGTCATGAATAACCACCGTTTTTCGTCAGTTGAGTATTTGTGGATTATTTTGAGGTATATATTAAAATTATCCAAATTGGTGTACTTTTGTTGGCTTTGTAATGAGTAAACTCACATTCTATATTTATACTAACAGAGCTGAACACAATGTACCTGAACTAGGCTCTGAAATTTCAGAATAAAGGCAGAATGAGAAGGAAACCAAATGAATAATATGTGGGGATGCATGTGCCTTGTTTTACAAGATTTTTTTAAAAGGAAATATTTTTGCTTAATTTGAATAGCTTGTTAATAATCTTTCAGAAATCTTAGTTGAGGAAATACAGAGAAATGTTTGCTTGCAAGACAGCTGAGCAAACCCCAAGGATTCTGATAATATTGAATGATTTGAAAATGTTACCAATTCTTCTTAAATATAGTAAGATTTTTTTATCAGTGTTATCAAGGAAGTGATCACTGTGAAAGATTTACCTTGAACTTTTTGAGCTGTTACAAAACAATGGCATCTGTTTAACGTCAAGTACAGAAACTTGTTTTCCTGCTTCATGAATGCTACAAAATCTTTTCTAAAGCCTTGGCAAACAGACAGAAAAATGTGATTATACATAATCCAACTGTATCTTAATCCCCAGCAGACTTGACTTTTATAGCATCATTTTAATGAGATATTATTAGCAGCTTCAGAACTATTTAATTAGAATGTTGGCATGATCCTTAGATCAAATAAAGGTTTTTGAACACCACAGTAATGTTTATTTTCTATTTTATTTTTTTAATAAACAACTTTAAACATGGCTTTGGAGAAACTGTTAGGATGCCTTTATTGTTATATATATTAAGTATATTTTTATGAAGAATAACTGCATGTAATTTTTTCCTAAAGCTATACCTTTGTTATGAATACATATATGTGTGACTGGTATGTGTGTGTTTTTGTATGACCAAGAGCAGTTGAATCAGAGGCTACTTTCTGAAATCCATCCTTTTTAATGAGAATGTAAAGTGTGTTTACTTATTGATAATTCTCAACGTATTTTTTAAAAGGTGATTCAAGGTTGGGAATATATGTGATAAGATTTTACAGATACCTTACAAACCAGACAACTCTGCTAAACGTGCCCAGACTCAACAACGAGGTGATGGTGTTTGTGTATTGTTCTGTCATTGATTACTGAAAGTACACTAATTGTTCCATTTATTAGTCTAAATTTTAAGAAGATGTGAAAAGTCCCTTCTTGACTAACTAAAATTTGTTCATTATTTGGCACTGTATCAAAAAGGCTACAGCTTCTTGTGTGATCAGATCAATTATTTTTGCATGGCTTTGTACCTTATCTGTCTAGTGTAATGTATGCCATCTGGCTGATAGAAAGTAGTAATAGAAAGAGGGGCTTACAGTTTCTTATAGACCCATATTCATTCCATCATTTGCCCTTAATGAACCGGCTGCATATAGAGATTCTTGCAAAAAGGCTCAATATGGCAATACGTGGCTGCCATACTTAAGTTAGCATCTGCCTTGAACTTACCGATCTGCAGTCTTTTGGCTCATCCCGCACAGTTTCATGTAAACTTTGTAGATGTCAAGAACAGCCTGTAGGAAAAGTTTTGTACCCTGTTTTGTAATGCCTTTTTCTTGTTGCAAATATTGAAGTAAAGACAGGAAACACTATGAATTTTAATTTCCTTCTGGTTCTAGTTCTTTTCTGTTCAGACATATGGAGGAGGTTATTGAATTTCTGATTCTGCAAGTTTCTCTTGTCATAACTTGAAAGTGTTGTTAGTCATGGAAAAGCCCTGTTAGTTGCAGGACATTCCTCCCAGATCTCTACAGAACCAGAATTAAACTTTTTTGCAATGGTGCATTGTACATATTAGACAATTATTATTCATTCTTTTTGTTACCCCCAAAATGGTTTTGTCCAGCTCCAAAGTTTGTATTTCTTTTAGTAACTGACCACTGGTGGATATTCACAGAGTACCAATTTATCAGCCTATGTCCACACCTACAAGGTCTCTGCTGTCAATGCAAGCCTGGAGTCCTTTACACTGCATCGTTATACTGCAGAAACAATTCGCTCTTCCAGAGCGCAGTTGCTTGTTATACCTGCTAGCACCAAAATTACTGATGGTAGGAATTATTCCACACAGTTATACAAAAGTAAACAGGACAGAAACAAACTAGATGACAGCCATCTGGTTATTAAACAATTATTGTTACAATTAAGCAAGCTAAGCCGAAACTCCAATCAAGCCAAAACAGACCAGACAAAGCAAGTCTGACAGCCACAGGCCTGATGATGCCTGTGCTGTCCACTTAGTATAGAGCTAATGCTCTGACAGTAGGGATGTCAACTCTGTATTTACTGGACTGCAAAGATACTCCTTACCCTCCTAAAAGGTTTCATGCAGGGAGTGGGTTTGTTACAAGAGCATAAGAGCATTTTGTGTGTCCTGTATCTCTCCAAATCCGACATATAAATCAACAAAACCTCAGTTTATGCAAATTGTTATGGTTGTAGGATAGTTCTTTGCCATGGTCCAAAATTCTTCGTATACCATTGGGATCCACTATGTTCACTACTGAAGTGAATATTGCCCATGAGTTGCAAAAAACTGATCTGATCAATTTTCAGATCATAGGCCTGTCCTCAGGTGCTCTGTCCATAGGCCAATGCACATAGAAGGCAAAGTCCTTGGCTAATTTTGCTTCTCCAAGGAAAATCCCATTTTGATCTGGGGTCTTGAAATACTGGCAACAGAAGGCTTCTAATGGTAAGGGTTCAGACCTGCACAACATCCCTACATGTTTCCTGCAGTCTTTAGATTGAAAGGTAGAAAAGAGTTTTACCCATTTCTGCTTTGCTGAGGGAATAGCAGATTTTCTACTCTGTAGATAATAAGGAAAGGATCTGGGATTTTGACTTTTGGCTTAAATTTAGGCAGGGTAACCCCTTGGTTGTGGTACAGAAAAAATATACAATGTGAACAAACCACAGAACAGGCTGGGATCTTCCCATCCCCCTCCCAAGAGTTCTCGAAACACACTGCTGTGGAGCACTGTCTCCTGAGAACTAGCAAAAATCTTACTGCTCTAAAAATTTATGAAGTGAGCTTCCAAGAATATTTGGGAAGTGCATGCAAGTAAAGTTGCCTGTAACATGAAGTTAAAGACCAATAAAAAGAGAGCAAGATCTAGAATATGTTAAAACCCCTCAGAAATATGTGCCCAAGTGGACACAGCAGTGAGAGGAGCAAGGGAAAAGTATCAATAGCAACATCCTATGCCTCTGTCATTAACATCACACTCTTACTCCAGAAAACCTCAGGGTTCTGTCAGATTTTCAGACCTTATCCTGCTTGACCAACTCTGTTTATCTTAAGACTAAAGGAGCAGTGGAAGGATGTGGATAACACAAAAAAGAAAGATGTAAATAATTGGAGATTTTGCTGGATGACAGCTTTTAACTGTGGTATCATTAATCAGTTTGTTTTGTATTTAAACTGTGTTCCTATTTCTATCTGGACTAATGTTGCATTTTGGTTATGCTGTAAGAATTTTTTAATTAGACTAGTGGTAAATTCTTCACTTGACTTTTTATCCATAACAGGATGTTAACAAGACTTATGAAAGCACTTTTACCATAGGCTTGTTCTCAACAAAATAAATTATTTCATCCTTTTGTTGAGGAGGTGTGATGACTTGAGTATCAGCACCATCCTGTTAAGTTTCTGTTTAGTTTCCCAAAATTGTACTTACAAACTTGATTTCCAAATTTAGTTAATGCTAGTGCACTATTTAATATATATATTTAAATTTTTTGGCTTTTGGAGATAGCGGTGTTGTGAGCAAATGTAGAGAACTCTGAAGTTTTGATAAATTGATTTTTCTTTAGAAGTTTTCTCTGTTATCCTGCCAATTTTTGTGAATAGTAACTAATTATCTCTTGCTGTTGCAACAGCAATTATTCTTTTATTTATATCCCTGCCTCTTCCAAACAGCAATTAATAAAGCTTAGTTAAAACCTGCATAAGCCAATCCTAAGGTCACTAGCATGGATAAACAAACTGTGAAAAGGCATCCATCTTTCTGCATATATCTGGGTAAACATGTGCAGAAATACAAAACGAATGTTATCAAGCTGCCAAGATCTTAAATTTTTTTACATTTTATTAATTTGAAGAGAGGAAATGTAAGTTGTTTATGATACCACACAATGTGGTGTCCCCAGGTTTCATGAGCATTTGAGAGTATTATGAAAAGAAGCCCTGTGAATTCTGGGCATGGAGAACACCTGCTTTTCATATTTGCAGAAATCTATGGCCCATCTCATATCAAAATCTCTGTGTCATGGTTAGAACCAACACATATGCACAGTAATTACTCCAGCACTCAACCTAGGTGGAAAAATACATTTCTACAAAATTATATAAGTAATAGCTAAAGAGCTGCAAAGAAAATGGAAAAGTATCTAGGAAATAAAAAAGATGTTTTAAAATTTTAATAAATTAAATAATTCAGTTTTAATAATGGTTTTGTTTAGAAAATAACATAAGTTTTTAGAAAATATTGAACAGAAAAATAAGGAAAAAGGTTTCTAATGAAAATGAGTTAGGTTTTTTTTAAATACATTTTTAAATAAATGTTTTTTTAAATAAAAAACGTTTAAAAGGAAATTTAGGAAAAAAATTTGTTTTCAAAGTGTTGACAAATGGAAAATCTACTGCTGTTTAAGTTAATGGTAAATCATGTTTACGGTTGAAATAAAAAGGATCACTTCTAGCTTGAATTTATCTATCTTATCTTTCTGATATGGGACATTTGCCTGCCTGCAGTAAAAAAAAAAAAAAAATTCCAGCTGAGGAGGACTCTTAAGCATCTTTCTGATAAAAGAACAAACTGTCTTTTGCTGTTAAGTTTGCAAAGCCCTCACTTTTCAGTCTCTCCTGAATTCCTCCCAGCTTTTCAGTATTTTTAAAATCTTGACAGACAGGATACAATGTTCCAATATCTATCTCACCCGCAACAGACAGGGGAGTAAAATCTCATTTGTTTGGCTACTAAGTAGTTTCTTGTTTGTTTCAGTGGCTCATGTTAAGCCCTTGATTGCAACATCACAATTTGAGGTCACACTCAGTTATCACCACAAACTCTCCTGGAACTACTTCATCACGATAGAGCCCCTCCGTTGGTACTTGTATAGGTACCACTTCAGTACTTTGTAAGGAGGCTTTTGACCTTGACATGGCCTTTAATGTATATTTACATCCACCATGTATCTGAACAGTTTTCTGCTTCAGTTTTCACAAACAGTTACTTTATGAAGTCCATTTTTTTGCATCTTCTATTAATTAATGTCTTGTTCCAGGACTGTATCAGTGCAATATCAGGCAATTAGGAAATACCATGCAGAGGACATGTCCTTTGTGACCTTGACTAGATCGTTAGTCATTTTTCTTCAATCCTTTATAAAGTTTGGTGGGACAATTTTGGACTTTGGCATACTCCAAAATTTCATTTTACTGTGCATCTTACTGGAGCAGCATAATTTTGTCATTTCATGTTTAGAACTTCTCTATGTTTTCTCTTTTTCTCTGACTTTCTGTAGCCTGATCTCCCAAAAATTTGCAGCTAAGCTGTATTTTTTCACATTGTCAGAAGTTCCTTTAGCATGATTGCACTCTACCGACTTTACACAGTGGCAGATTTGGCTAAACAAGTTTGTAACTGAGAATGCGTAGAGGAGAATCTTATATAAGCATTCCAATGTTTTCATTTTGTTTACGTTTTCCACTAATGGTGGATGTATAAAAAGAGATTGATATCTCATGAACTTAAAAGCCTTTATTATTTTTACATTTCTTCTTGTACGGCAACAATGTAATAACAGAGCTGGGGGACTGAAAGAGATTATAGTTCTGAACCCATTGCTTTTGCAATTAAGCTTCTTGAATTACTTAGTGTTCAGTTCCGTTAATATTTAAAAAATTATGACAAACTGCCTGAAGCATGATGACTGGCCTGTCATTTACAAGTAACACCCTTAAATGTAGGTTTGGTGAATAACAGTGTTTTCTTCACAATACAATATTATTGCATCCGTACTTTCAAATGACATATCAGCTGTTCATGGTACCTACAATAGAAGTGAAGAAAGTTGTATATAAACATCACAGTGGAGGCTCTGTAAACTGTATAGGGGCAATATTTTGCAGCTATACTCTCAACGTATCAGTTAATATCCATGAATGAACATTTGTTTTCTAGTGATCTGGGTCTATGTGATGAAGAACCATGACATGAGTTCCAACTTGCTGTCCTAAGTCTCATAATATCCATACTACAGTGTTGGAATCACACTCTTCTGTCTGGTCCAATGAATATTTAAGCAGTTACATTGAACAACTTTATATGGAGAACATTTATCTAAAATCATCTTGACAGAATCACTTTTTCTGAAGTAGACAGAGATTTTAATTCAGGTCTCAGGAACATAACGTATATGTCTTTAGTACATCTTAAAGTAAGAAAAGTGAGATAATGCTTTTCATCTCAGGTTTTATGAACCTATAGTTCTTTATTTACATTTAACATTGAAATATAATAAACATTTTTATTGGAAAACAGTAAGTGTTTAATCTACCCAAATCATTAATTATTTTACCTGGGTGTTAGTTTGGAATCATACTGATTTTTTTAATTTATGTTCAGTGTGTTCATGCACGATCTACATCATCCATGGCTGCTTGTGTAAGGAAGATAGTAGTAATTACCCACTTCATCATTCAGAAAGCTGAGGAAGGCAACATAATGGTCTGTAAGTGTTGACTTGAACACTGGTTGGTGCAAAAACCTCAAAGAACAAAAATTGTTGACCTGCAACATGTCTCATTGATAATGTGGGTTTATTGTAAATTACTGGCTTTGATTAGAAGTTGATGTGGGATTATAAATGGCATTAATATATTTCACAATTTATGATAAAATTACCAGTCTCATTAGTTCCTTATACTTCTGTCCTTTAGTAAGGATGTTAAAGCTACACTTGTTAGTGTTTCAGTGTTCTTGTTAAAATTCATGAGGTCTTCATAATGAATGGAAGACCTTTTCAAATTTTAAATATAAAATTTTAAATATCAGTATTCTACTTAAGAGTTACCATCAACTTTTCCTTGCTTGTTCAAAACAGACTGGAAGACACCAGCTGTTGCAGGAAAACAATGTTTAGTTCATGCAGTGTAAATCAAATGGAGATCAAAGTGGTTTATCGATTTATCAATGACATGTAATTAACCAACAACCGGTGAACTATATATTCAGGTTCAATATCAGCAGTACAGCAGATAATGAAAATACAAGGTACTTGCAAGCTATTAATAAACACTAAAAATTTCTAAGCTACCTTGTAAACTAACACCAAAAAGTTCTAACCACCCCCTGCCTCCCTCCATCAGTAGCAGGGTGGGCTGCCAGCATCCCCACCCTCCAAAGTGGGTGCCTTCCCTGGATTGTACACTCTTGAGAGGTGGATGTTCCTGCTCTGTTTCCCACCAATGCCCCTCTGACTCCAGGCACACCTGGGCATAGGTCCCTTTGTGCTACCCTTGCTCCATCACTCTCCAGGCTGGGTGCTGGCTGCTGCCAGTGTCCCACTGGGAGGCTGCTTGACCTGGCTCTGCAGTGACTGTGAGCAGTGCTGCGTCACTCCTCCACTTTCCACTCCAAGGTCTCTTCCCACTGTAACAAATTCTCATACTTTATACTTCTTTTGAAGCTGACTCCTTCTTTGTTTCAAAAGTCTCCTTGAAGTTCCCCAGTTAGAGTTTAGCCCAGCTGATGGTTCTTTAGCTCGATCAGTATTGGAGAAATGACCTCTCGGAGAGTTTGGGGTGCTCCATTTGTGTGCTCTGCTCACACTCACATTTCTGCCCCAACAGCTGGTCTTACCCAGGCTGTACAAGTTCAGTTTGGGCTGTGCAAGCACTCATGATCAACTAAAGTATAAAATAGAGACAAAATACTCGTGTGTGTGTGTGTAGAGCAAGGATAAACTGTCACCATTGGAGCAACATGGCAGAATCGATTTATCTGCTCCAGTGAGCGTTAACTGAGAGTCCATCAAGTATGAAAGCAGTGATGTGCAAATTAAAAAAGATTATTGCCTACAAAAGAATGGTCAGGATCAAGAAATCTCCTAAAATACCAGCTGATCAAAATAAATGTGATTTGACAGAGTCACTTATCATGTACTTGAAGTGATTATGGTTCCTATTGATTATAATGAAAGAAAAATGGAAGATTTACTACATTATTTGTGTGAGAAATTATCTTGAACTTATGAAGTGGGAACAAGCTTTGTCATTCCATAAGCAGTGAGTATCCACTCCAGTCTATCTGTCATCTTTGGTTTTTTTTTCATTCCCTGTCTTGAATATTTTCGAGCAATTGTTCTTATAAAAAGTGGGTTTTTTTAAACAATTAAGATTTTTGTGTAGATCTTTTTCTTTGTCAGGGAAATATCTTGTTAATGAAGTACAAGATAATAAGAAATGATCTGTAGGAGAGCTTCTGTTCAAATACTGATTTTAAGGAAAAAAACCCCAAATTTTCATTCTTCATTATACTGGGAAGACTAGACCTGGACTAAAATTTTTGACAAAACATTGGCATTAGAAAGGTTTAAGTTGTGAATCTTTTCCACGCGTGTACATTCTAGTTTCTACAAAGATTTTGATGGCATTGAAATTTCATGCCAAGGATGAAATTTCTTATAAAAATATTGGAGACATACCCATGTCAGTGTTGCCTGCTAGTCAGATAAGTGCCCAGCCCAAGACCTTACTCTGCTTTATTCAGTGCAGTGGCCATCATACACTGTCCACAGATGTCCAGTTTTATTGGCTATGTGTAAACATCCCATACACATTGTGTTTGCTTTGTGGTGGTTTAGTGCTGCAGAGGCTGGAGGAAAAAAAAATCAAACCAGCCTGTGGAAGGATCAGATAGAGCCCCCAGCCTGGGGGGAGTGGGAAGGAGAGCAGGTCTGAAGCCAGTAACCACCTCCCCACCACTTGGCATTGCATGTGCTCTGCACTGCTGCTGGAGGGATTGCTTCCATGTTACATCCACCTAGTCCTTGTGCAAACTGCAACTGACTGTATGTCCACGTACACAACTTTGGAAATGAAGTATTAATAGCTGAGTTGAACACGATGCTGCTTCTTTCTATATGCAGGGACAGGGATTGTTTATAGTATTGTTAGTTACAAGAATTAAAATCAGAAACAACATTACAAATGAGTAAAAATAACAGGTCTTTTCAACTGCTTTGGAGGTATACTTCTGGAAACAAGGCTTTACATGAATAACTGAAATACTGATTTGATAACTACTGTAATGTGTTGAAAAGCAGAGGGGTTTGGGAAAAAGGGGAAAAATGTTATCTAAATATCATGTCTTTGAAACATGAAATAGTAGATATAGCTGTAATAATACTTACTAGAAGAATTAGAAAATGTTAGGAGTATGCTTTTCTTACACACAAAAAAAAAGTTTTTTCTGGGTTAAAGATAAAAACTTTCCTATTTTTAAAGCGATAATTATTATTTCTTATCTTAAAAAGGTTAGTTGATTCAAATAGGAATTTACATTCTGCTGATATAATTAAGTCTGAACAACACAGCCAAATGTTTGAAAATTAGTTTTAGCTTTAAGGGAACTATTCCATCATTTCTGAAAGGGAGAAAGTTGTTATTTTGTTTTTTATGTACCTTTATTTAAACATGTACAGAGGTTATCCTTTTGAGTTTTCCAAATTTTACAATCAAGAAAGCTTTGCTTTGAATAGATGATATGAACCCCCTTTGCTCTCATGACTTTCAATCCTTACTTTATTCTCTATATATTAAATTGTGTCAAAGCAATAGCTTATTCCTAAATGTGGTGGGTTGTCCTGGACTAACAAATTCCCACCTGGCCGCTCACTTGCCTCCCCAATTTGAAGCCACAGGGCAGCACAAAAAAAAAAAAATAAATAAAAAAGAGTACATTTTGTACCTGATTCTGCACAATACCTATTGATATACAAGAAGAATAATCAAGTACTCTGGATGAACATGTTGAGTAAGAGGTTTATGATACATCAGTGCAAATGCAGAAAAAAAATCACTGCCAGACGTAATTCTTTGTGCCATAGATTTTGTGTATTTTCATGCAGAGCAATAGCTGGAAAGAATTTCAAGGCAGTAGAAACTTCAGGCTACTCTAGTCTATTATTGCACCTTATTCCAAGAAAATTAACAAAAGCCAATGGTATCCTTTATCTCTGAAGTTCAGGCTCATTAATTGTCCTTTTTATTGGTGACACTGACAAGTAAATCTCAGACTCGACTTTAGTACCCACTTGAAGAGTCCTGGTTGTGTTCCTACCTGTGTATTCTCTTCCCTCTTTCACACTTGTTAAATCAGGGTACATTTGGCTATTCCTCTACATTTGTGGTAATGAAATTTATGAAGGTCATTGTGTCCTTTTTCCATTTTAGTAGACTGACATGCTAGAAGATGACAGAAAAGGTATAGAGCATGCACGTACTAAGTTACAATTTCAGAGCAGTGAAAATGGAACATACATGCCACTGTAAAGGAACTGTCTGCCCTGCCGCCTAACTTTTGGAGAGAGATTCTTCAAAAGTACAAACTGACTTTCAGGCAGGTTAGAAGTTTCCAGTTTTCAATGCATCCCAGAATTGGTCCTTCTAAAAGATTGTTTGAGCTAGCTAAAATTCTGCAAATGAACAGGAGGAACAAAACTATCTAGGTATCTTTCTTACTCGTAAAAGTGAAATAAAGGCTAGACTGTGCTACCTTCAGCCAGTGGGAGCAACTGTATTGCAGTGTTAATGAAAGGCTCAGAAGAGGGGAAAGGAAAGCAAGGCCTGGGCATAGCTGTCTGCTCGTCTTGGCTAATTGCTTTGGCACTAAGCTACCATCTACCTTCTCCCGCTCTCACAGGCCTTAGACCCCTGTCTGCCAGGGCAGAGGCTGCTTCACTTAAAACCTGTCCTGGCTCGGACTGTGACCCGTGCTGTGTCACCTCATCGGCAGGGGTGGAAATGGTAGAGATGTGACAAAGTAGCTGGCCATTGTCACCGCACTGTGAAATCACAGGGAAGGTCAGACGTCTGCAGTTTTCTTCATGATACAGCTGATGTCAACACTTTTCACTGCTGGTTTATCTCACTTAAAACTGCACGGCCTGGCCTCCCCGAGGACTAGCAGTAAGGTAGCTAATGCATGTATTATAGTACAACCTCACTTTTTAGATTTATTTTTTTTTTTGACAGCAGAGACAAAGCTTGGAAAGTATCCATTTAAGGGAGTAGAAGACCTTTAAACTTCTGTCCTTTCTGGAATTTTTACTAAAGTAGAGGATCGTTCATTTTGCAGCCAGTGTTAAGAATCCCATGGTAAAGGCTGCCTAGGAGGTTACTATTCAGCTAGTGGGCAAACTCTCTGTTGCAGCTAATCTGGCTCTATAATGAGAATTTATTCTAGCTGTATAGCTTGCTGTTTCTGTTACAAAAATATTTTTCAGGCAAGAATCTTTTTTTCTTCAGAACAAATCTGTTCTTGCTGCTTTATGCTCAACTGAAGTCATAAACCACTAAGATGCACCAAAATTGTTAGCCAAGGAAAAAATTATGGTTATCAGTATGTCAAACTTAGGCAAAGGACAAAAATTTAAGTTGTGAATTTGAGCAGAATTGTTTCCAAACAGGTTTTCTGTGAGTACCGCTTTGAGCATGAACTACTCTTTTGTGCTGCTCATGGACAGATATGTCAATAGGCTAATGTTCACCAGGAAACAATAATAGAAAAAGATTCATGTCATGTCGATATTTATTCATTCCTGTTGACTTAACAAAACTGACAGTCATGCCACATTTCATCCTGACATACATGAGGCAAAGTACAACATAATAAACCCTAGTTCAAACCAACATGTCATGAACAGCAACAAATGTAAGGAGACATTTTTTGGCTTTGAATGGAGGGTAAAAGGCACCATGAACTCCAAGTTTTCTTATATAAGAAATGCCTTACTCCCAACATTTGAATCATATTGAAAGTTGTATGGCTTTGTTCTACTGTGTTTTACCTTTTTACTTGTTCTGTGTGTTTTGCCATATTAAGTTGTATTAACTTTATGGTTTAATACAATTTAGTCCAAACTTATGAATTTTTACCTAGAGCAGTAAGCAACACCTTTCACAGTAGTATAGCCAATACCACAAAAATGTGCTATATTAGAGGAATATTTTCAAAGGAATAGTTGAATGTTAGGTAAATAGTTTACCCTGATTCCCAGGGGGAATTGTAGGCCTCATTGCACATTTATACTTTGGTATATTCTTTTTTTGGAAATATTAATTATATTTCCAAATCAGAAATTTATATTTTTTGAGCCTTTGATTTCTATTCAGAAAAGAACATAAGCATATAGTTCAGGGATGGGCTTACATCTCGTTAGCTTTACTGTTGGTAGAGACTCCTCTTAATCTACCTGCTGAACAGAAGACCTCTTTATGAACTGTTGTCCTAATACCACAAACATGCAAGTGACTATTATGTTAGATAAATGGCACAATATGGTGTCACTTATGGTAGGTTGAGGCTACGTAGATCCTTGGGATTAGCACTAATATACATGGTTCTGCAGAATTACAGCCAGAGTTTTGAGGATTATTCTTTATCAATGTTCTTTATCAGTGATGTGCCTTTCCCCCTTCCAGGTACCGCAGTATGTCCTATGAAAGTAGGTACCTATTTTCAAGGGTACCTTTGGACTGTGTTCAATCCCATAATTCTAGGCTAAAGGAAGAATTTTTTTCTTAAAAAGGCAATAATGGTTGAGAAAACAGATTTGTAAAATCTTTACTTTTCAGTAATTTCCAAGTATTTTTTCAGCATAAATATTCCAGGTACTGTTCTTTCAATGGACTTAAATACAAGGTGAAATTTGACAGATGATAGCTGGTTTTAATGTTTAAATATTTGTTTAAAATGCTGCCTTGTTCAATTCTGTGATACTTTTATACTGGCTGTATATCCTGGGAGTGTTCCTCTCATTGTTTCACTCTGTGATGTGAAACAACACCCTATAATTTCAAAAACTGCATGAGAACTGTATCCCTCTGTTGGTAGGGATGCATCTTTTCTCCAAAATGCTGTCCGGTCTTTTGTGAGTATTTGAAAATATTTTTGGTTGAAGGTTATTCAGTATTTCTAGGTCATGGTTTCCTATAATGATAAAGGAGTGGAGGAGGCCTTGAGACTATTTCCAGAAAAAATTGCCTTCAAGCAACATCTACCAAATGTTGAACATTTGTTCTATACGTAATTAGTAGGAGGGAGGGAGAAAAGGAAAGTGACATTTTTCTCTGAGTGTGGATTACTTATAGACATTCTGTTTCCTAGTACCAGGGTCTTGTGGTAGCTCTTTTTTTCCATTACCCCACAGCTATTCATTAGCTGATGTGCCAATGTCTGTCACAATTTCTCCTGTGGGACAATGGTGTCTTAATATTTTAGCAACAGCACAGCGATGTAATTATCTGTAAATAATTTAGCATGTGTTTCATCCATGTGGAAGCTATCCAATCAGTCAAAGCAAAAAACTCCCTACATTTCCTATCAAAGTTTGAGCCTTCTGCAATATGCTTTTTGTCATCTTTGGCTTCTCAGAATCATTCATTAGGTGTTTTCTTCCACAAATATTTGAAACATCAAAACCATCTTACATTGCTGGGGACAAATTGAGACATGATGTGAACGAGTATGTCCTGATAAATTTGTGATGTTCCACTCATATACACCATAACTGAATGTTGTGGGCCTTATTAATATTTATTTCCTATATTTAGGAAGAACTTATGCAATGATTAATTTAAAGATTTAATAGGTAAGACTATTAATTACACTGGTTATATCTTTTCTTCTTTCTGATCAAGCATTCATTCAAAAATTTATTTTCATCAGCTTCTTCATTTCATTCCTATTTTCCTTTGTTAGCACTTTATCATGAGATTTTCTTAAAATAAGAAAAAGAATTAAGACATTATTCACCACATGGACATTCAGAAGGATAAGGATTTAGTTCAGCTGACACTGGCTTCCATGAGGTTCAAAAGAGCTGGATCAGATCTGTGCTGAACATTGGTGCTAGGTTATTCACATGTTTGTTATGTCTGCCATCTGCTTGTGGTTTACCTAGCTTCTAAAATATTCTGCGTAAAAATAAGTGAGTGCATGTGGGTGATCCCAAGGAATATAAAGACATTATTACTGTTTGGGAAGACTGGCATGCATGTAGTTCTTTCTAGGACAGAGGTTAGAAAACCCCTTTGAACGGAGGCCTTGTCTTATATGCAAAGAGTTTACCATTCTCTGGACAATGTGCATACATAAAAGTATATATATATCTATGCCTAAATGACATGTTTGATTCCTGTTTGGCACGAGAAGTTTCCAATATGTGCTGGTTTTAGCTAGAAGAGGAGCTGACTTCAGCTGTCTTGAATGGGACCCCAAGTTTCACTCAAGCTTGTGGAAGTGTGCTTCTTTACCTGAGTATGTGTGTGTGTGGGGACAATTTAGGCATCATCTCACTTTACACTCCAACCTCAAAGGTCACCCTGTGATTTTGAAGTTAGAATAATACGAAGAGTAGTCTCTGCAGTCCTCAGAGTGAAAATCTGTGTGCACGCAGCTGTAACAAGGACACTCATTACCTAGCGCTGACATAAGCCATGAAAATGTATGCTTAGGAGGGATATACTTGACACAGCATAAGTTCTAGCTGCCTTTGCCTGGAGAGAAATGATTAAAGAACTATCAGCATGTTTAAATGTATGAATTCCACACACATCAAATGAGGTGGGAACTATAAACATGAAAATATTTGTGTACAATCTGCATTTTTCATTTGTGCTCTGTCAAAATTGTAAAGTATTTGAAATTAAGTTTTGTTGTTAGTAGTATGTGACCACTGTCAGTAATTATTAAAGCAGTTTCTTCTGCTTTGCTATTGTTGCTATGGCAAAAAACCCCAACTGATGTGCTTTCAGAAACCAAATGGAATATATATTGAACTGTCTGAAATTTATTAAGCATAACACTTTTCTGACTGTAAAACATTGTAAGACAGAGGGACAAACCCGGAGTTTTTTTAACAGAATATAATATTACAATGGAGCCTCACTAATTAGAACCCATCTGACGCTCAAGTGTCATCTCCTAAAGGGCTGATGGAGCAGCAGCAGTAAGGATTCACAGAGATATGAATGTGGTACTGCAGACTATGCTGGAGACTTGAAGCCATAGCTTTTGTGCAGGATATTTTTCAGACATGTTTGAATAATATTTCTGAATAATATATGAGATCATTTTTTCCAGTGAATCATCAAATGCATTATTAACGCACACGTATTATTCAATCCACTTTTTAGAAGTTCAAATAATTTTATGTAAATACATTAATCTAGAGGTTTTTTTTTTCCTTTTGTCCATGTTTTTTCCCTTAGCTAAGACAACTCCTACTAAATTGTGTTTTACCAAAGGAAGGATTCAGTTCCATTTGTCCTTATTATACTGTTATTATGCATTGCTAATATCCACACGGGAAATCACTGTAGTGCAGTTAGAGTGCTGTAAATTCACACCTGAGCTTAACTTAGAGTAATGTGACTGAGGAAAAAGCCCAGTAAGTACATATGCTTTTTTTCACAGAGGTTTTAAATTTAAACCATGGACGTTCTTTCTGGCTCTTTTGGCTGCTCAAAGTAGCTGGTTTTCATTAGACATATGCTTTAGTTCAAGTTAGGTATGATTGAAATGGAAAGTTGACTATGGAGTTAACTAGGCTGGATCTACTAATTTTTTTTTTATTTTATTATATCAACTCACAATATAAGCTAGCAGGTAGTCTCCAATAAAAATTAATTATGTTACTGGTGTGCAGCCTATAAAAATATGCATCTTGACCTGGGTCTTTTATGGATATATAGATACATGACTTACCATGTGATGAATGTAGATTTAATGAGGAACTTTGGCAGTTTATAGTTTTTGTAATTCAGACAGCATCTCTTGTCTATTAAAATTATAAGGATTTGAGACTGGAGGACATGTTTTCCACATGTGTGACTATACTGAGAATTGCAGTGGAGCCCTGTTAACTGATATGCCTCTGATAATCTAGCCTAATTGACACGGACATTTTGGATTTTCCCATTGCTGGCTGCATTGGCAAGGGGTTGCTAAATGTTAATATGCAAATCTTGTTTCCAGAGCTCAGCTGAAAGAAATAATCTGTACTTTGGAGTACATTCTGTGAAGAATAAAGTCTTACTAAACTGTAGAATGGTAAAACTCAGATGCTTTCAGTATTGGGTAGGGAATGAATGAATGACTCTTGGGACCATGCCATCACATAGCTCTTTCTGCAATTGTGCTGTCCTTTTTAAAATATATCTCCAAAGAAAAGCAATCCCCACCAATCCATTCAGTAAACTCCAGAAGTAATGAAGCCTAGTTCCAATCAACAGATATCCAATGTTCTTAATTGTCTTTCTTTGCAGTATTTCTGGCTACTTTCTCTCCCCTCTAGTATACTCACTGTGGGAGTGGGAATATCCTAGGATAATGTGCCTATTTTTTAAAAAAATATTGTTGTAGATAAGTAAAGCTGTAGAATGAAACCAATCTACACAATTATAAAAAAGCAACGAGACAAAAATTAGGTCACGTATATCTATCTACCTGGCTTCTATTAGGAAACATTATCTTTGTTCTGTACGTACATTCCAGGAACAATGTATTGCAGTAACTGTATAATTCAGTGTATTCTGGTTTCATGGAAGTGTTCTAGCACATTTGCTGGAACCACTGCTCTGTCTATTTAGCAGAGTAGTGCGTTCATAGGATTATTGCAGTGAGGATTGAGCAGAACTTCTAGTAGACAAAATACTCAGAAAATTTACAGACTCGGTCATTACCCTTGTTCCATATTTATGTCTTCATAATTTTTCTGTGGCTGCTACCTAATCCAGAGCCCACTGAAACCAATATAAAATTTCTGTGGGGCATTAGTAAGGCAAGGATTTCCTTTATATTGAAAAGATTATATTTAATACAGAAAAAGGCATTCAGCAATACAGAAAGCGAGTTTCAATTGGAAAAGTAAACTGGGTCAATGTACTTTTGAAAATCCCATTCTGAGCAAATAGTAACTGCAAAAAAAATCTAAAAATTGCTTACATAAATGACATTTATTGTGAATAAAATATGTTATGAAAACCTGATTAAAATAGAAAAAGTAATAGAAAAGTAACATGAAGCTGATCAGAACTAAGTATGTCTACACAGATGGAACTTAAAAGGTATAGGCTCACTTTTTCTGTCTTTGCTTATTTTCTTTAGTTTGTAAAGACAGGAGTTGAATTTCTGAATATTTTAAATAAAGTGATGCCACTAAAGTTATAAAACCCCCCACCCCCCAATAAAATCACTGAAAATGAAACAAGGTCTCTTGGGACCATGATCTAGGGGTAAATTAGTACGGTAGAGGTATCAGTCAAAGTAAGCAATCTTATCAAAAGCATAAAGATTAACTTTTCTGGTGAGAAGTATAGGTAGAAAATAAAGCAAAAGATCTATGTGACTACATCAGATCACTTTTAGGACTTGGAAAAACAAAAATTACACAAGAATGGAAAAGATTTGAATGTAAGGTAATAGAACAAGAATAATAGACCAATCAGATAGGATAAGTTACAAGAAATAGTTTCAAGCAATGAAAATAATAAGAAAAATTGTATAAATAAATTGAAAGAACAAAATACATTACTTATCAGGAAGGAGAGAATATAGTGGATGACACAGTGAAGACAGATGTATGCAGTTCTTTTTCTTAAGCTTTTGTAAAAACATCCATGGTGTTTGATTCTTAAAATGGTGCTTTTGAGGGGTATAAGAAGTATAATAGAAAAAGAGTAGATAAAATGTAGGTAAGTCAGATGATGGTAAAAGGTAAGGTGAAACCTTCCTCTCTTCAGCATTTCTACAGTACTTAAAGATTATATGAAGTAATTTTGGAACCATAGTTTTTTTTTCCATGTGGATTCCACAGCTAGTGATATATGAGAACTAGAGTACATCAAATAAATCACTTGTTTTTAAAGGTGTGTGAGTGTAGCATTTGAGGAACCACAGGTTATTTCTGACCTAGATATCTGGGAGTCAAAAGATAAGGCAGTTTATGAGACATTATTACCCAGGGTGACTTTCAGTAATGGAACTTTGGATCAGGTTGATTCTGAGCTGACCACAAGTGAGAAAACAAAGACGTGATCTTTTTTATACCTGGTGCTATGTCACGAGACAAGAAACATGACTTAGCAGATGAGCTGCCAAAATTTCCACCATGTGTATTATTCCTTTTGACTATAACACATAGGAACTACCCTAGGGAAATAGTTTGCTAGATGAACACTTATTGACTCTCCCCTTTTGTGGTACTTGGTTTGTAACATCATAAAGAGTGCCATGATATAGAGACCTCTTGATAGGTAGCATTTGTTAAAAGTAATAGCTATACCTACAAAATGGAACAAACTTCTGAATAGGACAACTGGATCGGAGTTTCAGGTTATGAACTGGGGAATAAAGGATCATTAGTCAGATAAATGGCCAGAGGATGAAAAGTCTGCTTTATGGTCAGTGAAGAACAAGATCAAATCTAGAAAAATGAAGGAAGGAAGATGGCAAAATTCCCCTATATCCTCTTCAGTTTAATTTGATTCTTATCATTACATTCTCGTACTGTACAATTCTGGTGTATCTGAATGACATCTATAAAGTAGTGTCACAACTTCTTCCACTCTCCAAAGAAAGAACAAAGAAAAATATTTATGCTTTAGAATGTTCTTATTGTAGTGTTTCTATATGTATATAGTACTGGAGGAAAATTCTAATTGATTACAGTCATAAACTTGTACCTCAGAAGAATCATGGAAACAACTGATAATCGAAGAATATATTGGGAGCATGATTTATTGTGTACCCCCACTACCCTACACTGTGCCTATAGACTGAAGACACAGATCTATTGTACTAATGCAATAAACTATGTATTAATGCAGTTTCCCCTATTACTGCAGTTACATGTAGATCTTGTGACCAAACTTCAGAAAGAAATCTACGTTATAGTGAGTTCATTCCGGACTCCATAGATACTAATTTTTAATTGGTGATAATTGTGCTTCTTCTTCATAATAACCATGATGCACTGAGAAATTTCTAAATTTCACTGTTAAAGGATTAGAAAATATTTGTCATATGTGAAATATTTTCTGGTTTAGTCATGTTAATTTAAAATAAGAAAAAAATTCCAACTATAAATTCATTTCTTGGCTTACGCCACACTCATTGACGTAGTATCTGTGTGCACAAACAAATCAATGTCTCTTCTAATTACTTCACCCAGTTCCAGCTGACTCGTGTTTTATTTAACATTAATATGTGTGCATGCCAATATTTCCCCACTCCATTTGTATTCTTTTACTCTTGTGTTTGATTTTGGTAAATGTTTTATATGTGTGTTCTTATCTCACCTTTTATGTTAAATCAGGTGGGAGTTTGTAGCTGGATGTTTTTCAGTGGTTAAAATTTGGTCTTTAGGGAAAATGTATTCAAGAGAATTCTTTAGTGACAACAAAAATCCTAATTACATGTGGATTTTTTATTATTTCTTTCTCTGCTGTAATGCTTTAGAATAAAGCTGAATATCTATTTACACCTGCTTCTTGTGTATAATCAAAGTCACATGTTTTGTACAGTAGCTAATATAAAATTAGGACTTGAATAGTACATATTTACATACTTCAGGTAAAAAGTCCTCTCAGGCTACTGTTCTGTAGTTTAGCTGCCTTTAAACCTGCAAAACTGTTCTAGTAACCACAAATGATTTAAGAAATTCTTTTAGGACATTTAACTGACAGGCAGATGAAGTCTGTCAATGATTACAGTGAAAACCATGGGAAGTCTGTCAAATAAAATCTCCCATAAAAGAGCTATTTTACCTGTATACCTACATTGTACTGATTTTTGAATGTATACATATACAGAATAAAAACCTTAAGGTAGCTCAGACTGTGGAAATCATTTTTCTGTTCATTACAAGCTGTCTGAGTTTAAGTTGATTAGACCTCAAAGGAAGAGTAGAGATTTTTATGGTAATTTCTTTCCTGTGGTTATCAAAACTAACTGTAAAGCAGTTTACCCACACAATACAATGAGCCTGAAAAAAACCTGTTGTGAGCCAGATTAAACTGAGTATATAGAGGATTTAATGAATTATGGTGTTAAACTTGAGCTGTTTTCTGTTTTGTGTGGGTTTTGTTTTTTTTTTTTTAGATTCAGCATATTAAATTCTCAGGGGGTCACCCTGTCAGCCTCAGTTCTGTGGCCTGGATTTAGTTGAATCAATCCTAATTGAAATTCTGCACAGGTCTGGTATTCTGTGGAGACTGCAGATGAATGACAGTGCAGTGGCAGGAAAGATAAATATGCTGGCAAATGAGATCCAGGCTCTCCACAGAGGATGGAATAAATTACTTTCCCAATACAGTGAAGGTAATATGCTGGAGAAAGAAAGTGAAATCCAAGCTAGTTTAATACAAGGTTTGTTAAAGAAAAAAAAAGAAACCAACAACACAGTTAAGATTTACTTAAAATACAGATTTGTGATATGTACTGCATTTAGGCCACTTCTTCATGTCTTTTGTATTGTGAATAGTGATCACTGCATACACTTTAATTTCATTTTATGCAGGCGGTAGTTTGCACAATTTGAATTCATGCAGCATTCTGTGTGTAGCTCAAGGCCGAGTAGTAACTGTGGTATAGCATATTGATTAGTAATTTGATAAATATATAAAATGGCACACTGACTTTAAGGTGCTTCATGCAAAATGTATTTAAATGACCTTGGCTAATTAGCATGAATAGCTTTGAGGCACAACTGCCTGAATGAAAGACATTTTTTGAGTCCAGAGATTTAAGAGGTTTCATGACTGGATGAGCAAAACTTAAACCAAGGGAAAAGAGCAAACATTAATTTTCATAGAAATTAAGGTGAATTAGATGACCTGATAGAACTTTTTTCAATTTTCTTGCAAGTGCTGTACTTTTCCTCTCTGCATATTGTCTGTTACTTCTTCCAGTCTAATTGCTAAATTTCTTAAATAACCAGGATTTTGGTACTTTCCTCAGAAGAATATATTAGAGTCTAATGGATCAGAAAGTACTTTCTAATATTATCATTTTCTTAATATCAGCTATTACTTCTTTCGGTAGTTATGGTCTGTTGTGCCACTTGAAGTAATTCCTTTTCTTCCTCCATGCTTACATCCATCTACAATATGTAGTAAATGTATTTTACCTTTTTTTCTTAGTAAATACTTATCAGAATTATAGGAATTTATAATTTCCTTGATTCTCCTCTCAGATATTCCGTTACCTAAAAATAGGATTTGCTTTTGTCTTTTCTTCTGCTAATTTGTGCATATTAGTGATGTGTCATGGTGCTCCAGACTGGAGTGCTACTCCAGGCTGAGATAAACCTTGCCACCCATAAACTCTGGTATTCACAGGCAATTTTTACTGGCCATTTCTGATCTGGTGTTTCATTCTGCAGCTGAATTGGCTTTCCTTGGTCATACTTTCAGCCTCCTTTTATCACTCCTGTTTTCTTCCCAATGAAGTTGTTTTTAAACCTTAATTTCAATGGAAGTGCTAGCTCATGCTTCTCCGAGTTAAATTTTTCTTTATTTTCAGTCCATGTTCTAAAAAGGGTGTTCAGAGATAACTAGGCATAGACCTAAGTAAGCATGACTCTGAAATCACTGGAGGCTACTAAGAGGGTGTGCATCTTCCCCAGCAAGTAGAAGCAAGGTGTCTGGGATGGAGGGGAGAATGGTAACTCTGATTTGAACAGTTTTTGTGAAGGAAATAAAATCCGCCTGATGGCTGTCTAGCAAATCTGTACAATGTTATATTCCCCTAAACCAGATGAGCATTGCTGTAGATCGGTGTGGCATTTCCATTCTCTAGGGTGGCCAGGGAAGAACTTTAAGAGGTGAAAAATGTTTCCAGCTCAATGGGACAAAATTTCATTAGTTTTTATTTCTGAGTTTGGCTAAATCGTGCTACTTTTACTAGTTATCACATTTAGAAAAACCTCATGACCTAAGCTAATCTTGGGGTTTTAGTTCTTATGCGGTGTCATTCTACTTCTGCTCTGGCATTTATGTGATAACTGCTTGAAATTGTCAGCACAACCAGTATTTCACAATTTTTTCTCCAGAAATCATGAACTTCTAAAATGAATTAATAGAATATTTCACTGGATGAGGTAACTGTTGGAATAGCTCATAGTAATAAGAAAAAAAAATCAATTATCACAACGCTTTGTAATGAATTATTTTTAATGGGAAACATTCAATACTAAAAGAAATGAAGAAAATATTTTGAAGTGAAATCCTGCAATACTGTAACAACTGCCGTTCTTACTGACTTTCTGTCTTATTTTCTTTTTAACCAATTCTAATACATATGTTCAAATTGTTACTATAGAATATAAAGGACAATGAGTACAATGCTAAATAATTATTTTCCTCCTGCTCATCTTAGCTTGTTGGCTGGAAGTGACACCCTTGCTTTGTCATCATTCTGCTCAGTTTTTTGTTTCTTGCAGAAACATGTCCATTCATTGGCTTCCAGAAATTAAGTACTTCAATTTACCACAATAATGTGTTAAAATTGCTGTGTTACTTTTCTGTTTCTTAACTGGTTCCCTGCCCATGGCTAAAAATAAGTTTTCCCTCCTAAAACAACCATGTGAGATTTTGATTCTTTGAAGAGATTATTTTTTTACAGGGTAAGAAATGGACAGCATGGACAGATGAATGCATCCTTAGTTTATTGTTTTTCACTACAAGTGAAACTGTTGAATATAACAATCCCTTGGAAAGTTGTATTACCTTATCTATCATAATTCATAGGTGAGCATTCTGTTATATACTGTACTAGTCATATACTTTATGTATGAATACTGATAGCCTTTCTTTAATGTGTGTGGAGACAGAATAAAAATTATATGGGCTTAGGCAACCTTATAGCAGTATAGTTGCATCTGTGCTGTATGGTTTTTGGTAAAAAAAATCACTTCCTACTAAAATAGCTATACTTGCACTAAATCTTGGTTTTGTGATTTATGAACATGAAGAACAAAAATTCTCTCTGCTTTTAGTGGAATTAAAATTATACAGGTGTTTTTGAAAACCTGCGTAACTACATTACTATCACTGTAAAAAATGATCGAGAATGAAAGCATTACTAAAGTTCACTTGATTGGTGCATTTTAATTTTCTACAGCTGGTATGCTTTGAACTTGCCTTGGTTTTAAGCAGACTTTTTCCCATACCACCTTAGAGACATCTACTTGTGATATCAGAGTGTATTCACTAAATCTGTGCATGTTACTCACAATCTGTTATTACTACCTCTTGCATAGCACAGATGCTTGAAGAAATATCTTTCCTATTAGATGAATGGAAGAACTCAGAAGTCAGCTTTTGAATTAATTTACTGTCATTAAATCACTTCAGAATTAAGAAAACATATTTTGCTCAGTTTTCATATGCACTGACATGAGTTATATTGTCACTGATTTTATTTTTAATTACTGGAAGGTTTTATGTTTTATTTTTCATAATTTGCTCTGAAAAAACTTCAAAGTCTCTTCATGGAATCTTCTATAAACTTATTTCCTATTAATGAAACTTGATTTTAAGGGCTTATTTATCAATCTTAACAATTTAATTCTTCTTACAAGAAAATATTAAGCTACAGAATCCTGCTAATTGTGTGTTTTAGAATAAATTTCTACTTAATTCATCATACTCATCTGAGAAGCTGCATTTCTTTCCATATTAAAATCTCCTGCAATTAGAAAGAGTTCCTAATGGGCAGTTCTCATCTGCCCATTGGTAGGGGTAAGTGTGTTTGCAAATAGGCCACAATATTAATATAAAGAGTCATTATTTAAAAAAATATTTATTTATGTGAACATTCGAGAAATTAAAAGAATAAAGGTATGCCTGTGGGAGAAGTGTCTGAAAATTATCCTATTCTAAGTTTCAATTACAGTATTCACATGAAAATTCGGGATTTTTGTCATGTATTGGTGGCTGAAATCAAGGAAAGATTCCTGATGAAAAGTGCCATATTTGAAAAGACACTGTGGCTTCATGGTAATTTTTTTCTGAAGTCTCTTATTCTACCAATTCTTTGTTGGAGCAGCCCTCCTTTACCCTAGGTTTGTTTCCTATGATGTACTAGTAACTTCTACATTGTTGGGGAACTGGAAACTGGATGTACAGATCTTGATGCAACAGATGACTGGGTTTGATTAGATATCTAAAATACAGGATAACAGCACTGTTAGCACTGTTCTGGAGTTTGTTTCAACTTTCAATGTCTGTCTTGAGACAGGGTGTTACATTTTATATTTTCTATTGATTTTTAAACAGAAAGAAAGCAGTTGCTGTAAGAAAACAAACCCAAAACCAAACTAATGTTCCATCAAGAAGCAGCTTCCATGAAAAAATTCCAATGAGATTTCAGCATACTGATGGGTTGTATATTGTGAACTAAATATGACTCTGAGTTGGTATTATGTAGTTTGTTCACGTAATATTGCACTTCACTTTTGATTTTATATCTGAACATTTCATTACCAAGATGGGGACCTAAGGCATTCAATTCTCTTCCAAACATTCAACAGAATACTCACAGTATTCTCATTTTGTACAAATAGTTTTTCTAACAACTGTTCATTTTCAGTAGAAATTGAATAGATAACACTGCAGATACTGCCAGTGCAAATGTGTGGGTTTACAAAGGCAAATATTTGAGTAACTTTAGCAAAGTTTTCCCTGTTCAGCCTATTGGTTTTGCTTATTAGTGAGTGATACATGAGTTAAAAAAAAAAAAGATCTGAATTTTAAATAGAATCAGAGGACACAGACTCAATATTCATAGAATCGTAGAATCACAGAATGATTTCTGTTGGAAGGCACATTTAAAGTTATCAAATCCAATCCTTCCTGCTATGGGCAGGGACATCTTTCACTAGATCAGGTGAAATTCCTGTTCAACCCGACTGTGAATGTTTCCAATAACGGGGCATCCACAGCTTCTCTGGGCAACCTGTCCCAGTGTCTCAACATCCTTATTGTAAACAATTGCTTCCTTATATCCAACGTAAATCTACCCTCTTTCAGTTAAAACCATTTCCCCTTGTCCGATCACTACAGGACTTGGTAAACAGTTTCTCTCCATCTTTCTTGTAAGCCCCCTTTTATAATCCTGAATGATTGCTATAAGGTCTCCCTGGAGCCTCCTCTTCTCCAGACTGGCCAGCCTCAGCTCTCAACCTTTCTTTACAGGACGGGTGTCCCATCCCTCTCATCATTTTCGTGGTCCCCCTCTGGACCTGTTCTAACATGTCTTTCTTGTACTGGGGACCCCAGAACTGGATGCAGTACTCCAGGTGGGGTCTTACGAGGGCAGAAGGGGAGAATCACCTCCCTTGACTTGTCAGAGATGCTTCACAAACTAACCTTTATGGAGATGCTTCACAGCATAACCATACTATGTGATGTAGGAGTACGTGCCACTCATCAGCTAGTGATATAATGGAGGTAGCCAGACCTTGTTGTCCACCCCCAAACTTCTGATATCACAAAGCTCTATATAGGGTTCTTTTTAACCTGTTTTCATCTAAATTCAAGCAGAATTTAATTTTCTTTTTTTGGTCTGTTCACCTAATTGCCTCTGCAATGTTTGAGATCCTATGAGATTAGTTATTCGTATATTTAGGACTTTAATAATGCAGATTTATGCTTTCTGTTGCTGACTTTAAATAGTTTGTCCTTTTTTTTTTTTTTTTTTTAATAGATGAGGCTTCATAGAAAAACCATATCGGTAAAGAAGTAATATAAAAATGCACATTATACTAATAGAAATAATACAGTTGCTTTCCTTTATATTAGTCCAAAGGGCACTGCAGTATGTCTTTGTCCTAGATGTACTTCCTTATATTTGTTATGAAGAATAATGACATAATGGTCCTGAGAAATTCTTTATTTATGAGTTTGTTGTAAGCAATACGTTTTTCAAGTTTAAGTGATATTGACCTTATTCACGTTGCTTTGTACCAAAACTTAATAAAAATTTTCCCATCCTTGTAAATCATTCCCTTTTGCCATTTTTAACTGTTACTAATATATACCTCATCTTCAGTATGACCCATATGCTTGTACACACACTCTAGAGTTTTTTCAGGAACTGTCAGAAAGAACTTAATAAATAAAAAAGGTGTGTACTCTAGACACATTAGTTAACTTACTAGTAGATGAAAAAATTCTATTACATAAATAATTTCCTGAAAATGGGAAATTTGATGTTGCTTCTACTTAATTTGAAAGTGACGCTATAAGAGGGGCCACAAATTTGTTGGGAAAGGATCTTTCATTCATCTAACTATTGGTTCAAATGAAGCCAGCAAAATAAGATCATCCGTATTTATGCTCAGAAAAAGTCAGTGTTTCTCAATAATAAGAGATCAAAGAGGAATGTAGCAAAATAGCTTTTCAAAAAGGAAAACTGTTATTTTGGTAAATGTCAAGATAGCAATCTCTTCCAAGTCTGAGAAGGCAGTAAATGAGCTTCAGATTGGAGGGTTCAACTTAATATCTCCACTACTAGTTAGAGGTTAATGATATGGAATGACCATAGAAAATATTACTGTTTTTACAAGTACTTTTTGCGCTAAAAGGAGAGTGCAAATAGCTCATAGTATACTTCAGTTAGGCTGATCTTCACCAAAAGGCTGACTACTACATATGTGAAAGAACTTGTGGAAATATCTATTGGTGAGCTGCTACAATATGAAAATGTATGGAGCAGCAACCAAATTTGAACAGCACTTGTTATCAAAGCAGTACTGCTAGCTTTTGTAACCATGTCCTGCAGAAGATCTGTTCATTTTTACTGAGAAGCAGGCTGGCCAAATAAACTGTCCCTATTCTGGCATTTGTGCCATGTGGCAATGATGTGACCGACCTGTGAGCAGGCAGCATGCCATCCCAACAGATGGGCATGAATGCAACTAGCCAAGGATATTTTCATTCTATGTGCAGCAGATGTACACGCCTATTAAAAGTGTTGCTCCCAGCTGCGAGAGTTGAAACAGCAGTTTGCTTTGACCCTCTTTTTTAAAGTTGGTAATATATGGCACCACTAACCCAGCTCTGAACTTGATTGACATGGAGTTTCATGAAATACTAGGAGGAGAGGGCAGGGAGTTCAAGGTAGTCTCCTGTACTGTCATTATTTAATTCTTCAGGAATTTTAAATTTTTTTTTGATAGACGTTATGCCAATAATACTTGACACAGAAGAAGCAACAGAGCTAAGAGCATGCCCTCTATGGCTAACTTTGTCTAATATGCAAGCTGTACCCACAGAGCCTGTAAAAGTCAGCACAGCACTGACAAAAATATTTCCCTTCTGGGTGAAAATTAATTGCAGTCATTACTTTAATGATCAAAGTCCACAGAGGACAGCAAAAGCAGGTTCTACCACTGTGTAACTAACAGAACATTTCAATCCTACTATTAACCGAGTTCTTTTAACTAGAGTAATATACCAAGAGAAATACAAACAGTTTTTCTCAGAATAATTTTTACTTAATCATAGGGACAGTACACAGATTAGTGGCTTTCAGATGGTAGCTTTTTGGTAGACCTAAATTTTAGCCATCTGGAAAACAAAACACTTAAGAAACACTTTTAGATGTTTTCAGATGCTCATATTCCAACAAGCCCACCCCTTTTTGACAATTTTTATTTAAAAAACTTACATCAATGCTGTTGTGAAGTTGTTTTGAAAGAATTTGGTGAGAAGTGAGATGAAATGAGATTATGTCTAAACTGTAATACTCCATACCAATAAACATCTGTCTTTAAGCCTGGGGGGATAGTATTTCAGGGGGCAGGGCAGAGGGAAAATGTCTTGCCATTTAGATGCAGCCTATAGTATTGTCAGGATATATAATGTGTTGTCACCCTCTATGCAGAACTTGTGGAAAAAAGGGAAGCATTTCAGTCCTTTCAAAATTCTGGATTACCCAGTCTGGAAACAAAGTCTATGGAAATTTTGCTTCTAGCAGAGTTTTAGTGTCTGATCTTCAACTACTGCTGAATCAAAAAATTTGTAATCTGGCTCAAACCTAGTGTACATATTTGTGAATCAGCACATAAAACATACACTCTGCATCTCTGGGAGGTGCTTGCTCCCTGGGATACTGCCCTCTCCCTGTAAGTCTAAATGAGTTCTGTAAGAACATTAAACCCCCTCAATTTATCTAATTCCCACCATTTTTTAAAAATCTCAATTTGATGTGCTTGGTTATAATCTTGTTTAAACCTTTACAGTTATAGCTTCTAAAGTTGAAAATAGCTGCTGTCCCCACACCGCCTTTGCATGACACACCTTGCATTATGTCAAACCTTAAAGAAATTTGCTGGTAGCAAAGCTAAAACAGATTTACTTGCATGAAAGTGATGAGGGTTTGGGAAATAACAACTTGACCCTTTCAGTTTTAAGTGGTCTTTAAGGCCTACATTTAGAACATTTTCCCCTCTTCCATACTGTTCGGTTCTTAGATCTTGCCCAGATATGACCTGACAGAAAACTGTCTGTAGTGAAACTCTTCTATGCAGCCTAAAACCCCAATCTATGCAGCACAAAATTAGAAAATGTCTTTATCTCCTGCATCCTATTTCTTGGTGTTTCTGATACTTTCCACAGCTGTTAGACTTTTACACTGCATAGAAACAAACACATAGCTAATTTGAACTCAAATCCATGTTTTCTCTTTATTATTTCTTCCCATTTGGGTGCTGTGGAAGTAAAAGAGTAAAAATCTTGCCCACATAATAAGTTAGGAAGCTCTAGGTATAATTACTTGTTCCGGATCTGTTTCTGAACATGTATTATTCCCCCACCCCCTCCCCAATGTGTTATTTTCCTTGTTTTCTTGTGTTGGTTTGGTTTCTTTTTCCCCCCAGTCAAATACTCTTAAAGTAGTAATTTTGGTTTCTTATTTTCAAGGATTATGGTATGTAAAGTTTTCTTACAAATACTAATGATTTGCATTGCGGTTGTTGAAACGACAGGGATCCAAACTATGATTTTTGTTGTAAAAAATAATCCATGCCTTGAAAGGGTTATTAACTAAATATTTGGGACATACCAAGAGTAGGATGAAGTAAATACTTTGTCAAATTTAAAGAGGTGTAAATGAAATAAAAGAGGTGGTTTGTACAATGAGTCTAGCAATGAAGAAAAAGGGCTCTTGTGTTAGCCCATTACATACTTCTGAGATGTTCATCTCATTTTCAGCCTGCTTTGTCAAGGGACTAAACTGACAGGTTGTTTTCTCTGTATATACACGTGTAGGCTTGTGGCTATGTCTTCTTTTTAATAAAGATTTTAGCCTTATGCACAGCTTCAGACAAATATATCAAGTACCTGAAAAGATAGTGAGGTTTTATATGTTTTGTGAGAATAAGTGGCTAAATAAAAAAAGGTGCCTAGTAATGGCCTTGTGAGGATGTGAATGCAACGGGGTAAATTTGTCTGTTATCAGGTACGAAAAAATCCACGCAGGACCACTACTGAGATACAAATCCTTTGGGAGAAGGGCTTAATAAAGTGCCACTGTTCTCAGAACTGGTAATTTAACATTTTATGGTTATTCCTGTCCGAGATCAGGCCTGCACCCAGACTGTCAAGGTGTGAAGTCAATACATACAAACTAAATTGCATTGAAGTCTGGAGGCACTCATGGGGAACAAGTAGCCTCACTTCAAAGCAGCTTAATCTTTTTGCTCTCATATGTAGACAAGCCTTGTATCTACTCTCATTTGATAGTTGTGGAAGTGTCTGTCACTGCTGTGAGTTACCATATCTAAAGATATGTTCAGAGAATGTGCTGGGGGATGAGAAAACTTTTAAAATAAAAGCAAAAGAGAGGTGACACCTGCTTTAGAGCAACTGAGGCAAGAGCTACTTGAAACAAGCATTGTGATTTATATTTAAAAAAATACAAATTCTGAGAAAAGTGGGACTGAAATTTAATGCAATTACTTTAGAAAACAGCAATAGGAATTATTATGCAGCTTCAAAATTCTATAAAAGTTATTAGGTAACAAACAGAGCCTTAAAATTGTTCTGCCAGTTGTCAGAAGACTACTACTGCCTTCTAATTGTAGTTGTACTTTAAAAAAATGAAAGACTTCAATCAAGCTGTTTATTTCAGTGTGTTTTTCAGTGTGTTTATTTTCAGTGTGTCGTGCCAAGCACTATAAAATTGTTTTGTGGCATTCATAAACAGATGCCTTTTTTATCAACGCCCTAGCTGAAGTCAAAAAATCTTTCACAGAAGTAAAAATAGCTAAATTATAACTTAGACCAATTGAGAAAACATGTTGCCTGAACAATATGTTTATGATTAAATTTTGTCACAGAAAAGAAATTTTATTAGAAATTTTCCAATTTTATTGACATATTCTGAGTATTAATTAGAAATTTTAAATGGACAGATTTTTGTTTTACATGTAGTTTTAAAAGAAAACTTCTAAGTGTGAATTCTTTTTTCAACAAAACCTGATATTTTCCCTTGGGAAAAGGAAATGGGGAAAAAAATGCAAACCAAAACAAACTCAGATTTCTTTCTAAATAGTAGTTCAATAATCTTTCAGGTGTTTTTTTTTTTTTACTATCTGAAGATACTTTGAGCTTCCGTGATCAATTTATACAGTTTGGATGTCTCTTACAAGATTTCTATATTGCCTGATTTTCTTGGGGAAAAACTGCAATGTGAAATGAGCACAGAGAACTAGTTTTAGTTATTAATAGCCAAATGGAAAACATCGGTTTGTAGCAACAAGTGTTGTCCTCCAGATACAAACGTCATTAAGATACTAATTCTTATACCCGTCAGATCTGTGTAAATAATTTGGCTGCTTGCCAAGCAAGAACACTTGAGGAAAAAAGTATGAGCTAAGGAAGTTATAAATAAAAGGTTATAATTTAGCTGTGAAACTAAATTGAAGTATATTTATCCTTGAAACATTGTTTCCTATGTTTATTTCCTTGCTATTTATGTTTCAGATAATGTTTCTCTTGGACTTTCTATCCCATATGGAACAGCAAGGACTCAATTGCTTCAGCTCAGGCTGAAACTGGGAAAAACAGTCTCCTGTTCTTGCATTAACTGAGAAAACTTCAGCAGCATGCAGTCTGAAAAAAAAGGCCATAGACCAAACAAACTGCTTTTTTTCCAACAAGGGCGATGGCCATTCAGGTCGCTATAGCCTTTCCAGGATCTCAGAAAGAAACTTTCAGCGGTAGGTTTTTATGTGGGAACTCAGTAAAGGACAATTAGGTAGTATTGATAGTGGCACCGATGTTTTAGTGGGAACTCTAGGTCAAACCAAAGACTACATCCGAAATAGCAGACTAGATTTTTCCATGCAGACTTTGTTGAACACATCTGAACAACTAAGGAAAGTCAAAGTTGTTAATTTTGTAAATGTTGGAATGGAACTTTAAAATTTCAGTTTAAAATACCAAGTTTTCTCTTCAAACAAAATAATTTTATACAAATTTGCATTTTTTTTTTAATTCAAATCTGTATTGTTTGGTTACTATAACTTCAAGCTCCTACATTTTAGGAAGCTCCTGAGGTAGCTGTGGCTTCTCTCTAGCTCTGAAGAAAGTTACTAACTTTCTGGTTCAGTATTTGACTTACAAAGAGAATGTGGCTGAAGCAATGGTGCATTTGCATTTTTCAGCAGATTCACAAGCAATATATGATGCATTTTCCGTCACAAGCAATAATTTATTAGAGTTTATATGATAAATAGCTTAGAAATCAAATCAGTTATTGAGAATTCTGTGCTATCTATTTCCAATCAGATAAAGAGGAATTTACTACTGGGGAAAAAAGGTTAATAAGCCATTTGCACAACCTTTTTGATGGAACACTTAAATGTAATGCATCCCTAGAATAGCATTCCAGGGATGCATTATAGTTGTATGATCACAGAGTGATTAAAAATCCATAGTTTGTTTGCCAGGTATACACATAAAAAGACCTCTTATCAAAACAATTTGACTTCCATTCACTCGAACAATTTTGTTCATTAGATACTGGTGTGGAAGGTAATGCATCTACAAGAAAGAACCCCTTTTCTGGTACAGGACAATTCATTATCCTAAAAGCTCTTTCATTATATACTTTATATTGTGAAGGCAAGGGACATACTGCTTATCATTTAGCCTGACAGCAATGTACATGGTCACAATAAATCGTGAAAATGTCTGTAGGGGTTTGTGTGCATGTAGTGGTGCTTCTGGTCGTGCTTTCATTAAAGTGGCGAAGCATGGCAAGTTGTGAAAGAACAAAACTAAAACATAGGAAAAATGACTGAATTTCTTTTCCTCTCCCTTCATTTTTGTATCTTTCTGTACTAGTTCACTAATGGAAAATAGAAATTCTGGTATTAAGTTCTCACTCTGAGATTTCTGTAAAATATGAGGACTAGTTTCTAGCCCCTGTGAAAAAAAGGCTGCTTGCTTGCCCCAACAGTTAATGAAATTCTGAAGTGTGCTTGAAATGTACTGTTTTAAGCAAGCCAGAAAAAGAGCTTGCATGCTCAAAAGTTGATTTGATTTTGTTGACAAACTAGCTGACATAGTTAACCTAGTAAAAAAAACCTTCCTCCCTCCGTAAACTTCATGTGATTTCTATTTGTTGACCATTATCACTAAAATGATGCTGCTATTAAAAGTATTAAATTATATTTCTATAGTGTGACTTGAGAATGCAAGCAGGTACTGGTGATACTCCTACACTTGGCATCGGCATAATTTTCATAATTTGTTCATAGCTCTTTGTGGAAAACCTTGAATTGTATGAACCTCATGCACTATGTACTAACGAGGGGTGGGCGGATGGATGAAATCTGCTTCTAGCCAAATATATTTCATCATAGTGTGAACTTAATTCTAATGGAAGCATATGAAAGAAAATGAAAGCAATGGGTATTTTATGGCTATAGCTTTCTGTTCTAGGGAGAATCTGTAATATTTGCAATTTGTACATTTATTTTAAACTGTGCAGGAGGAAGTGTTTGAGAAGTCTCTGGTTGTTGCTACAGCAGAGTATTCCTATCCAGGGCTTTAATCATGTAAATCCTTGCATAATCTCTAATAGCTTTTTCTTTTTCTTTGCAGTTCATACAAATGTGAACAAATATTACCTGTTAGCACACATTAAATTAGGCACCTGCATACTGAGCAGAAGCATCAAGGCTGTTGTGCATTTGTTCCTTATTCTTAAGAACACATGAAAAAAATAACATTATGGACAAACAAAAGTGATATAGATGCAAATTATTACAAGTCAAAAATGGCACTATGAAGACAGAATTTCACTTGTATGAACTGGTGTAGGTCCATTAAAATAAATGGAGTTCTCTTGATTAACTTGTGCTGATATCTGACCAACGAGTTTGACAAGCTCTCATTGTTGTGGGAACATTTCCTTTCCATTACCTTTTTTGATGTCCTGCTCACTTTTTACCCTGGTTTAATATGCACAGCCTGAAGGCTTTAAATTATCTAAATAGCCTTATAAGACTTTCCTAATAAACCACAGATTAGGTAATTTGCTGCTGATTCTTAATATCGTTTTGGTGGAGAGGGGGTTAGTGTTCCCACACAAATATGTAAGAACATATGATGTAGCATATGTGCCATAAGTGTGAAACATCCTAAGCCTGTCAGACACACTTTACATCTGCATAATCTGCAGCACTGATCAGCCAGTGCATATGTGGACCTGTCTAGAACATACAGAAATCTAGAGAAATGCCCTCTCTCTTTTCCCCCTCCCTCCTTATATACAGTTTCTTATAAGGAAATCTGCAATTATCTATGCCTAGAAATGCAGAATAGTCTTTCTGCTATGTAAATGTTTATAATTTTATATCATATTGCTGAACAATGCTAACAATAATAAATGTTGCCATCACATATATATTTTTATAAGATTTTGATGGAATTTACAGCTGTATTTTGTATGATTTCAGGATTTTTTCCCATTTACCTAAAGACTGCAGGTAATCTAATGCCCTTTTCTCATTAAAAAAAAATTAAAATTCTTACTGAATTAAAAATGTCTCCATGATAATAGGCCTTGTGTTTGTATTTCCAGGAGAATAGGTGAAAGGTTACTGAATCTACTAATTTACTGTTCCCTTTGCAAAAGAAGTGTCTCTCCTGACCTCCTCTAAGGAACAAAGCAACACTCCTAGGCAAGCAAAATTAGAGATTGCTTGTAGGAAACACTAACTTTCAGTTCTTGAAATGCTTAACAAATACACTAGTAGTCTAATCCAGACCAGCATGCTATTTAAACTAGTAAAGACCTCTATAGATAAAGCAGATAAAGACCTCTGAAGGAAATATCTACAAGGGCCATTCTGTTTTCTTTAGTTAATACCTTGGGCAATGTGCTGGATGCAAAGGTAAAAAGCTTGCACTTAAAGTGTTCTTTTATCAGCCCTAGTAATAAAATCTGTCTGGGATAAATGAATATAATTTCAGGAGGTGCTAAACTTCCTATGAAACAGTGAAGATCACCTCAAATGTCTCTTTTAATTGGTGGCAGAGTTTCAACATGTTTCTAAGAGCCCTCAGGTACAGCGCTCCTGTAACAGGCTGTTTCTGGTTTGTCCTCCCAGCAGAGGAGCATGCCTGGAGCACAGAAACCAGTTTACCTGAATAACTTTCTCTTTTGCATTTTGTACTTTGACATGCTTAATGGGAATCTCTTACAGGTCAGAGGGGAGTGACTTCTGCTGAGAAAAAAAATGAACACTGCATAATGGACCAAGACAAGTTAATTGAGCCCATTTTCTGAGTCACTTGTCTGTCTTCAGATTACCCCACTTCGTGGCTAGGTCATGTTCCATAAATACAAAATCTGCCTTGCTTAATCATATAGGTCAAGTCTGTAAACCTAGCTGTGAGCTGCTGGTTGCTGGTGAAAAGATTATGTGGCCAAGGTTTGTGATGTGGCATGTAAAATAGACTGTAATTAGACTAAATTAGATATTTCAGATTTGTGCAGCCCATGGCTGGGCTTAAATCTATTTTGCCCTTATTGTCCTCTTAATTTCCTAGTACACTGCACAGATATGTTAATTTACTACTCATGCTGAATGTAAGGTCACAGTGTCTCACTTTTGTCTGTACTTGATTGCTTATCACCTTTTCAGACTACCGTTTCTATTTGCCATGTGTATCTGATGATTGGTCCTCAGTAACTCCCTCTGCAAGAATACTGATCATGTTTTCTTTTTTCTCTAACAGCTGCTCAGTAATTTTGCAAGACATAATGTAAATGTATTCATGAAGTAAAGTGAGTCCCTCTCAGCTCATGTTGATTGTGCTCGTGAAGGTGTTCGCCAGTCTGTTGAACACATTCTGCAGTTATTATCTTTTTTTTTTTTTTTAAACAGGCAGAATACAAACAGAAGACCACACAAAGAAAGACATAGGCATTTTGTCTGTTTCTAAATCTCTGTCTCTCCTACACATGATACACATATTCATTCCAATGGATGACGTGTGGCTAAATACCCTGCACTACTCGAAAACTTCAAGAGATGATTTTGTGAAACGTCCATTTATGTTCTAGCCTAGTACACTACTCCTCCCTGGCCATTATTGTCAGTAGGCAGTCAGTGAGATACTGAAATAAAGTACAGATGCAGATCTCAGACTTGGTTAAAGAGTTTTTTTTTTTTCATAAAATATTCTGTAAAAGCCTTTGAGTTCTTATATTCAGTTCTTATGTGAGAAAACAAAACCGATGATTTAGAATTTTAAAATATACTTTATTTTTATACCTTATAAAATGACAAGTGAGAGAGAATGCCAGATGGACCATGTGGCTTAAAGTTCTAACAAAAATGGAAATGGAAGTTGACAATAATCAGGCAAATATCATTGCATCAGTGAAAGTTGCAGCACCAGCTTGGTTTAAAAGTATTGAAATAGTTACATGGCAGGTTTGCAAGCATTTCAAATCAGCAGGAATTCACAATTTCTGCTATAAAATACACAGATTAATCCTCTAAAACTTTGTTCAATAGAGGCTGTGTCTCTGTGGCTCATGTTTAATCTGCATTGCATGAAATAGTTACAAGATTTTTTGGGCTAGTGAGACAGAACATGTAATGGTTCATGACTAGCGTAAAGCACAGTGATTAGGGTACTTGCTTAGGGGGAAGGATGCCCCTATTTTCCTTCATTTAAATATCCTTCATCATGGGAGGGTGTTTGGAGGTGCAACCCTGAGAATTTTGTCTTGAGCCTGACATACATTAATAGTAATGTTTTCATGACAAATCCAAGGTATGGACTAGGACTTCTGTTATACAATCTGTCGATGACGTTGGAAAGTATTGTAAACACTTTGGAGGAAAGGTTTCAAATTAAAAAGGAAATTGATTAAACAATAAATGGTCCAGAATCAAGTAGATGAAAGTACAATCATGTATTTAGGAAACAGAAATTAAATTCACTGATACAAAATAGGAAGTAGATACGCAGCTATACAGCTTGAAAGACTCTTGGACTTCAGGACACTCACACCACCTCAATACAGATTGTCAGTGTGATGCTCTTAAGGAAGGTGGGGGGGTGGGATGAAGATGCAAATTTCTCTTTGCTGTGTGTGCAAAATGTGACACTTGTAAAGTAGTAAAGGTTATTATTCTTGGTACTTCTGAAGCCATTTTTTGAATAAATAATTAACAGAAGTGGTGTATGCTCATTGATGTCTCTCCTGATGCCCTGAGCTAGACTAGGTGGTCAGCTGAAATGTCTTCAGATGCTATATGTATCAGAGGAGAAATCCTTCCTTGGAGAAATTAATGAAGCTCCTTTTTCTATCTATGACAAGTTCTTATCAATAAACATTGTGCTCCAAGTTTCCTTGTAAGGCCAAATACACATTTGGGAAAATAAGTCTCAAACTATGGAACATAAATACTTAACCTAAGACTCGCATTTTGGGGGGAGAGATGCAGAACACTTAATATTCTAGAAAGCCTACCTCTAATGGTCAGCAAGTCTTTCTATATCTTTAATATAACGATTCTTCATTTTCAATTTACATAACTGACAGTAATAAAAATGAGCAGATTTGTGTGCAGCGTTGGTGTTAGAACCAAATGGATGTGTCTTTTATAATAAGGGCTGTTTGAAAGTTAAACATTTCACGTTGATGGATAAAAGCAATATTTGGCTATTTCTCCCTCATATATAACATATATTTTAAATTAAGCTAAATAACTTCTACAGGTTCCTTTTTAGTTACTCCTATAATCTCTATGCCCTAAATTGGTCTTTCATGCTCAAATTATACACTTGCAATGGACATTAAATACATTCTTGACCATTTGTTTACTATTTTCATACATCTCTCATCCGTGGTATGTATTTGCTATGATATGATTGTAGTATGCTCTTTGCCAGCTGCTAAAATAAACGTTTGAGAAAAACATCATGATTCACATTGCCAAAGTTTACTTAGAGATCATACTAGCAGCTTCCCACAGGAAATACACTTTTTCTTAAAAGAAGAGAATGAGTATCCAAGTCACTTTTATGTCCCATCCATTGACTATCACTGATATTATTTAACATGGTATAGATTTAGTTAATAACAAAAGGAAAGGATGTGCTAGGACATTGCAAGTAGGAGATAGAGATTTATAGAAATGTGCCTGAAAGCGGACTGAAAACATTGCTGAATGATGCTTAACATTATCAAGTTGCCATGTTCACATTTTGTAGATATTTCTCACATGTGGGAACATATCTGAAGTTGAATATTTTTCACATGGGACAGCTGAACTGGCTTTCAGAACAAATGCCCTAGACTAACAGAATCATAGAACAAGTTAGGTTTGAGAAGACCTTTAAGATCAAGTCCAACCACTAAAGTAGCTGTTCAGTTAATTAAAAACATCACTATGGATTTTACAAATTAACTTTATAAAAATCTGCAAATTTCTTCCAACTCAGAGTACTTCAGAACTTTGTATTTTGAGGACACATCTAATAGGTGCTTACATTTTAGAACCCACTAAGCCAAAGTTTTCCAAAAGGATTCTTCATTGCAGAGTTAAGGTGTCTAAGTTTTCTACAGATAGCTAAGTGCTTCAGAAAGAAATGTCGTTACTATTGATGCAGATGATCAGGTAAGCATTTAGTATGCACTGTCTGACTTGGAGCCGAGTAGCTATGGATATGAGTGAGGAGAGCCGATTTCCATGTTCCCAGGCCTGTTTATATATTTTATATGAAAAAAATAGTGCAATAAAATATTGAAGTAACTGGAAGAAAACAGAACCCACCTCTCCTATTTCTCTTCATCTCTACAGAAAACTTTAAGCACAGAGTCACAGCTTTACTTGCTGGCTCAGGGAATCTCAGCTTTTCTGCAGACTCGGAAAGTTCAAACAGCTTTAATAGAGAAGATAGAGACTTCCTGATTCTACCCAAACCAAGATACCATGATGGCTCTGGCATTCTTATGGAAGATGTACTTTTGCATGTTTCCAATAGCAACATGAGAAGAGAAGATATTTCTGCTACTAGAAGGAGAAAGGGGGAGTGGAGCGTCCTGTATTCAGACTGAAAATGACCAGGTAAGAGAACATTATGTATTGACCTCATCTATTCAAGACTAGCAAAATGGCACTTCACTCACTATTTCTGTAGCTAGAAGAGATCACAAACTTCCCAGTCCTATTACTGCAGAGACTCAGTGCTTCCAGAATATGAGAAACAGTTCTCAAAGCTTTCCTTCCTTAGAGCTGCTTTCTTCTTCCCTAGTAATTCTAGAGTCACTCCTTGATCTCAAATTTATGTTCACTGTCCTTCTTTAATAAGACATTAAGATCTCACAATTTACTTGAAACACCCACCTGCTGCTTATTTCTGCTAGGCCTTTGCCGTGGTTTAACTCCAGCTGGAAACTAAGCCCCACACAGCTGCTCACTCACTCCCCCACATCAGGATCAGGGAGAGACTCAGAAGGCTGAAAGCTAGACAACTCGTGAGTCACTGCTGCACCTGTACAGCGTCTTGTAAGGCTTGGGGGTTCCTGCTATGGCAATTCCTGTTATGTGCAACTAAAATCACAGGTTACAACAAGTTAAAGGTATATCCATTACAATCTCCATCCCTGGTCCCTTTGGACCAGCCCACAGGGTTAAGTATTGCAATGAATTCCTCCCCTTGCCCCTGCTCTGGCTTAGGCTAATCCACAGACTTCAGTCCCTTAGGGTTGTACCTGCTCTAAGTGGAGCCTCATCTATGAACCACTGTCTCTCCAGGGGTATGCCTGCTGCAGCAGAAACTCATCCACAGCCACAGTCACTTTGAGATGTACCTTCTCCAAGGTGGACTTGTCCTTGGGCCACAATTCCGTCAGAGGCATAGCTGCTGCAGCACAGACATAACCACAGCCACAGATGCTCCAAGATATACCTGCGCTGGCATGGACATATTCATGGCCACAGACACTTTGGGCTGTTCTGCTCCCACATGGACTCATCCACAGGTCACAGTCTCTTTGACTCGAGTTCACACTGGAGTTTCAGCCTGTCCGCTTTCAGCAGCACAGAAACAGCAGTCGTGCCCTGGCCACCTGCCAGCCCAGGCACATCACCATTGCTGTTATCAGACTGTCCCCAGGCACAGCACAGTGAGACGATAAGCGGTGCAACGATACAGCAAGCAGCAAAAGAAAAAACAGCCACTAACAAGCACCAGACTAATATACAGTAAGGCAAGCAAGCCCCATGGCAGGCACAGGAGCCTGCCAATTAACAGCTAAACAACAATAACAGCTATAAATTCAGTCTAGCACATTCCGATAAAATCTGTCATTATTTTGAACCCTTTGATCCTCATGCTGGGTGCCAAAACAGGACTCTTATCGTTTAACCCTGGCCAGCATCTAAGCCCCACGCAGCCACCCATTCATTCCCCCCACAGTGGGATGGGGGGGGGTGGGTGTAGGAAATCAGAAGGGTAGAAGATAGACAAGTTGTGGGTTAAGATAAAGACAGTTTATAGAGGAAGCAAAAGCCACGCATGCAAGCAAAGCAAAACAAGGAATTCATTCACCACTTCCCGCTGGCGGGCAGGTGCTCAGCCATCCCCAGGAGAGCCGGGCTCCATCAGATGTAACAGTTAACTGGGAAGACAAACACCATCACTCTGAACGTCCCCCCCCTTCCTTCTTCTTCCCCCAGTTTATATACTGAACATGATGTTCTATGGTATGGAATATCCCTTTGACTAGCTCAGGTCAGCTGTCCTGGCTCTGCTCCCTCCCAGCTTCCCCTGCCCCTCTGGCTGGCAGAGCCTGAGAAACCAAGAAGTCCTTGACTTAGTATAAACACCACTTAGCAACAACTGAAAACATTGATGTCCTATAAACATTGTTCTCTCACCAAATCCAAAACAGAATGCTGCACCAGCCGCTAAGAAGAGAACTAACTCTGTCCCAGCTAAAACCAGGACAGCTTTTCAGGTACTTAAGTCAGGAACCGCAGACTAGAGAGTTTGTGAATTGGAATTCAGCAGTAGTTTTCAGCCCTGTATCACTGGATGTGGGGCCTGGAAAGCTATCTGAACCTCTTTTTTGACATTTCTTTCCTATTTTGATACTGAAGATATGTCCCTTTGATATTATATATAAAGTATAGCTAGTTCTAAAACAAATGGAACACAAGTTCACAATTTTTACTTAATTGGTTAATAGTGCAGAAATTACTGATATACGGGTGGAGGGTAGCCCTTGGCCCTGCTTTATGAACAATGTTCAGCTTCCTATCTGCAAGCTTATTTTTTTTCATTATGGTTTTCAACACTACCAGGTAGGTAAAATTTTAAACATAAAATTGGAAAGAACCCATTTTAATTAATCTGATAGGAAACAAAAAGACTTATTGATCCCTGCATTAGAAGAACATGACTAAAACTAAGCTGAAATAATTTTTTAATTAATTTTTAATCCCAACATTCCTTTTTTTTTTTCTTTTCTGAAATTTGGAAACATTCTTCATTAAATCACTGCCACATCCCTCTTGCTACTTTTTTTCTTTGTTCTTTAGATTTCTATCTGCTGTCTTTTCCCTGGCAGCTGTGTGTATATGCACTCATAGGTGAGGAATAGGAGAAGAGAGCTGAGTGATGTGAATTTACAGCTGCAATCAATTAACCTGTTGCTAAGGAACCATCAGCTGCCCAATCAAAAAATAGCAATCAGCTGACTGGACTCAGGAGGATATAAAATGGAATTAAAAAAAATTACAGTTCCCCCCATATTTTATTAAAATTTTAAAAGATTTTATTTTATTACTGTTTTTTTTATGAATAAGGAGGGAGGGAAAGTTTGATAGCAAGGCTGTGAAATGTCTAATATGTTTCACTCTTTGTCTAGGTACTTAACAGAAAGGCTGGCAGCAGGAGCTTGGATTTGTGTTTGTCTATCTTTGTTTATCAGTCTTAACCAAAACAGAGTGTAGTGATGCAGTATGTGGAAATATATTACAGAAGACTTCATTTGAACCATTGCAGGTTAGCCTAACGTGGTGTGATCGGGAATACTTTGAAAACCCTAGTCATTTTATGGAATGCCAGGTAATTAAAGCTTAATGAACTTCAAAGAGCAAGTTATGGTTGGCAGGGATAAAAGATGACCCTGGCTGATATGTATGGGAGCAGAAGATTTCATTTCACCCCCTTAGAGCTCACTCATTTTTATGAGGGATTGCAGACTTGAAACAGAAATCACCATCTAAGTTCAAACATGATTTTTGACTGGCAAAGCATCTGTTACAGGTTGTTTCCAGCTTGTTTTGCTTGTTCTGGCAGAGAAGGGTTTGTTCTAAAATGGCTTTTAGAGTTTGCTTTGACTTTAAAATATTTAGAGAAATGTTTGAGTAGGACAAGATAGTTTTCATACTGATTGTGTTTTCCATTGTTATTCTTTAAACACTTAAAGATTTCTGTCAACTCTGGTATTCGTAGTCTTTGATATTAATGTAAAGGACTAAAGTGAAGTACCATGAAAAATCTACCAACACCCTACCTTTTTTGATGGCCATCTGAGATAAAATAGACTGGCCCTTCCTAAACAGTGTTCTCACATTACTTTTACTTGCAGAGGATAAAAAGTTAGGCTAAACTTTGGAACTTTCTTTTAGTCCCATCATTTTGATTCTTGCTTCCATTTCTAAATAAGTTGATATATTGGAGAGGCAAAAAGGAGCAAAAGAGAAGATGGAGTCTTTTTTTTTTTTGTGTCATTAAATCATCCAAGATGTGATGTCTCACATAGCAGCAGTAGTATCTCTAAGAAGCTCAGGTATTTAAAGATATTCATCTGCAATGTTAATGCTGAATTCACATTTATAAATTAGAAATCATGACTTTTGTGTCAGCTCTTTGGCATGAATTAACCAACTTAAGTGTGAACCACCAGCCTGTGTGCTCTGTGTATACCTTATACACTACATCTATATATGGGTTGCTGTAAGTAAATGTGACATAGAACACAAAATAGCTATATATAATTGTTTTCCAATGTATTTAGATAAGAAAGCCTTAAGAACAAAAAGTAACATGAAAAGAAATATCTATGGCATATGTCAGAACAGTATATACTTCCTAATGTTACAAACAGAATTTTTCCTGTCATGCAGATGAAGACTGCAAAATTTTATTTGTTTGGTCTTTGTGGTGGTAGAACTCCATGTTGTGAAAGAAGTTCAAAAATATGTTCTCTAAGTGGTCGCGGGGTTGAGACAAGTATTGTAGCCCCAGTAATGGGTGATCCTGACTCCTCCTTAGCTGCATATCTGTCTCTGTTGACTATTCATATAGGAAGAGTTCCTAATCCACACTTGTCAAAATAGCACTACTGAATACAGGTTCTCAAGTGCAGCAACATAATGTGGCGTTGCTGCTGGCATTAAAGGAAGAAAAGGGAAGTGCACTGCTCTTGTAGCCTCAGGTCTCTTCCTTTGCTGGGGTGGCCTTTTGAGTGTGTCTCCTGGTTGGAGACAGGCACAAACCAGGGAAGAGAGGGCAGGAATGGTGCTGGGGCTGCTTGCCTCCAGCGCATTGTGATGTGTGGATTCAGTGCGTTAGAGCGCTGAGGGAAGAGGGGAACGAATTTGTCACTATGCCAGTGCAGGCTGGACTCTGCATTTCTAAACTGCAACTGCATTTCTGAGGCACTTTATTTTACTTAAGGCTTTGAATTTTAAGCATTCATCAGTTTACGCTCTAGGCAGCTGTCTGTTTTGAGTCTGCCTGAGGTCACCTTGAGGTCTGGGTGTTAGCTGAGTTGGGGTACAGTGATTTGGTACACCTAGTATTATGGAATATAGGACAAACAAGAATAAAGGTTTAATCAGGAAACTGTTTTTTATACAGTTTGGGGACTTTAAACAATTTCAGTATTGTAGGTTTAATTTATCAACCCACCTCTGCAGAACAGGTAAATTTTTGGAGTTTCAGGGCTGAATATTAAATGACTGTAGTAATATTCAGATTTATTAACTCAAGGAAATGTGTTACCTACCATTGAAATTCATATTATAACAAAGGTTTCTGGAATGATTACTTCTGCATTTTTTTGGGGCATCTACCTGTTGTTTGTGCCTCTTGAGGCCAGCCTTTCATGAAATGTCATAGGAGTATGCAAATGACTAGTGATGATATTTTATTAATTTCTAATGTTCAGATAATTTTTTTAATGCTATGCTTTAACTCTGAGTAATGAAAATTGTAGGTGAAAAAACCTGCTTGCATATTAATTAAAAGCTAATCTTAGTTTTATTTTATACTCTGATGAAGTATTTTAAAGAGAAATGTAGATGCTGGGTCCGCGTATAAACTGGGATGATTTGTTTCGAAGGTATGACTAAGAGGAAGCCCACAAATATGCACTATATTTGTTTGCTGAGTTCACACAGTCTTGGAGTCAGGCAGGAGATTAATTATGTTGCCTTATAGATGGTCTTGGAATGACTGCAGTTGCTAAATATCAGACTGCTTGCGTGTGAATCTGTCTCCTGCTGCAGACTTAACGTGTTCCTTATGCTAGGTTTAGTAAAACAGACCTGCACTTGATGAGCTATTTGAGCAATAACATCATTATATGGCAAAGGAATATCTGGAAGTTTATCTTCTTGATTATGTATGAGTTTTCTTTTAACTAAAATATAATCTTAGCCAAATATCACAGGTTACTAAATTGAAGGGTGGTGGTGAAATTCTTCATTAAAATCTTACATTACAAAATTAGTGACCGTATTTTCTTCTGCAGTTTCACTCCTGGAGGCTATGTAGTCTCAACTTAAAAATGAGATAAAGAGTTTTTATTGCCTTTCTGGTTTTGCTTCCTTAATATTATGACAGAACACACACACACACACACATCACTTTAGGAGCAATGCCATTTAAATGATAAGCTGGTTCTGGGAGGGATAGAGTTGTGGATAGAAAGCCTATTAACATTTGCTAAGTGATAGTTGGACATGGAGCTTCTGTAAGCTAAAACAAGGGGATTAGGAAGGGGATGTGACATCTCAGAGCAGCCTTGGCTACAGTGACCCTGAGAGGAGGGAAGGAGGTAAATAGCAGGATCACAACCCTGGACATTAGGAGAACAGACTTTAGCCTGTTAAGGGACTTGCTTGGGAGCCATAGGATATGGTCTTGGACAGAAGATGGTCCAGGAGAGCTGCTGATTTTCAAGGATTACTTTCTTTGAGCTCAAGAATAATCTTTTCCTATGTGCAGGAAGTCAAGCAAAGGTGTCAGGAAGCCTGCATGGCTGAGTAAGGAGCTCCTGACAAGACACAGATGTAAAAATGAGCTGTACAAGTGGTGGAAGTAGAGTTAGGTGAACCAGGACAAATGTGTGTCTGAATGTGTGGGAATGAGGTTAGAAAGCCAAAGCTCAGCTGGAAGGAACACTGGAAAGGAATATGAAGGGCAGCTACGAGCTAAATGAGGATGAGAAAAATATGAATATGCTGCCAAAGGGGGCAAGGATTCCTGGTGGCAAAAGACATGGAAAATGTCAAGGTACTTGATACCTTTTCTGGAGATCAGAGGAACTACATGCTGGGCAGCCTGACCTGGATCCCTAGGAAGGTGATGGAGCAAATAATACTGGAAACGATTTCCAAACACAAAGGCAAGAAAGTGATTTGGAGTAGTTGGCTTAGATTTACAAAGGGGATATCAGGTTTGACCAGCCTGACAACCTCCTACAATGAGGTCACTATCTCGGGGGAGCAGTGGATGTTGTGTGTCTTCAGCAAAGCTTTCAACACTGTCTCCCATAACACTCCTGTTTATGAACTGACAAAGTATGACCTAGATAAGTGGACAATGAGGCAGATTGAAAACTGGTTGAACTGCTGGGCTCTAAGGATTGAGATCAGTGTCACAATTTGGACTCCACTCGTGTACCCCAGGGGAGTGTATTCCTTCCCAAGGGAGGAGTGCCTGATACAAAAGTGGATTGTGCTGCTGTTCAGAGGGCCTTTGATAGGCTGGAGAAATGGACCAACAGGAACCTCATGAAGTTCAACAAAGGGTAAGGCTCAAAGTTCTGCGTGTGGGGAGAAACAGCTCCATGCAACAATACAGGGTGGTGGCTGACAGTCTGGAAAGCCACATTGCAGAAAAGGACCTGGGTGTCACCTTGAATGAGCTGACCATCAGCCAGCAATGCACCCTTGCAACAAAAAAGGTCAACAGCATCCTGGGCTGTGTTAGGAAGACTGCTACCAGCAGGTCAAGGGAGGTGGTTTTTCCCCTCTACTCAGGACTGGGGAGATCACACACGAAGTGCTGTGTGCAGTTCCAGACTCTGCAGTGCAAGAGACATGGGCATCCTGAAGTGAGTTCAGCAAAGGGTCACTGAGATGATTAGGGGCTTGGAGCATCTGTGAAACAAAGAGAAGCTGAGGGAGATGAAGCTGCATAGCCTGGAGAAGAGAAGGATCGAGACAAGTCTTATCAATGTGTATAAATACCTAATGGGAAGGAGTAAAGAAGACAGACCCAGACTCTTCGCAGTGGTGCTGAGTGACAGGACAAGAAGCAACAGACACAAATTGAAATATGTAAAATTCCAGTTAAATCTAAGAACTTGTTAACTCTGAGGGTGGTCAAACACTGCACCAGGCTGATGAGAGAGGTGGTGGAGTCTCCATCTCTGCTGGATATTTGATATTTGAAAACTGATTGGCCATAGTCCTGAGCAGCCAGCTGTAGTTGACCCTGTTCTGAGCTGGGAATTAAGACTAGATGATCTCCAGAGGTCTTTTCCCACCTCAATGATTCTGTGAAAAGAATTAAGACTGCAATTTATTTACTGATCATATAAAGAATCTGATGTAAGGAACATCACTCAAGTTGGTGTAACTTTTTTGCTTGGATACCAAGGAAAAGTCAAAATTCACAGTCTTATTCAGTTGAATTGAATTTTTCTTGTCTCTGTTAACGTCAATTAATTCTGGGAGGCATGAAGAACTCAGTTCTTTCATCATTTTGGCTTTCTTTTCACACATTGTAAAGGTTATCTCAGTGCAGACTTGCTGGGAGAAAACAGGAGACAAGTACTCCCCAGACACATGAATGGCTGCAGACACCAACTCCACTGCTATAGGAAAATAACTTGTGTAGCAAAGAGGCCAATACTAATGTTGGCAGAGGTTGATGGAATCATTATCTGCAATAATGCTTATATAATTGTTTTCTACTTCTTTTTTTCTAGGATTATTTTACTAGGATAATATGCTTAAAATCAGATCCTTCTTTGTATCAATGGAATCAATTGACTTTGATTACTGTCAAGTAAATGCAGAGAATTTAACTCTAACTAAGAACTGCAGCAACCAGTGTGATGAACTGGGAAAATCAAAGGTGCTCAGGAAGCAGGTGTGTCCTATTATTTTTAGAAAGTGTAGAACTTAAGTATTTCCCCTAGTTACTGGAAAATAACTTCCAAACAAAATAAATAACAGTATTATTGAAAACATCAGGCTTTTTGAACTTTGAGGACTACAGGGATTTCATGGTACCTGAATATGAATGCTGAATCACTTATGTATCCAGCTGAAATTCACTGCTTCGGAAACGTACACAACATGATGGCAAGTAATTATCAACCACCCTCTGCATTCACTATATTGTATTGCATTTATTACCTTATGTCATTACAGAGGAATTGACAGCTTTAGCTGTACTGACAAATTCTCAGTTGGCTGCAGCATAAAGTATCAAGTAAATCAGTAAATGATTTTTTATTTGTCGATATATTAAATCTACAATTCTGATAGAGGAAGTTGTATTTCAGTTGTCTTTTTTCTTTTTTAAAAGTATAGGAGTAACCACTGAACAAGTTTGTTCCAAGAACAGTACAACTGATGATGGCCTCTTTTTATAGATCTGAATACTTTCCATCCTCACTGCAGTAATGCTGAGATTTGTGGGAAGAGGTAGCACATATGGCTGTTAATCTTGAGCTATGTACATGTTAAATGACTGGCAACTGGGTTCACACTATTTGGCCAGCCAGCTGATGCCAAACGGTTGTATGTAATATCAAAGAGTTCTGTCTGTCTTTTTCTCTGTGAAAACATTGATTTGATCTCTCCCTTCCTATTCATAGAATTTTCATGCATACTTGTGGAAACCTAATTCTTTTTGAGAATATATTCTGCTTGGAATTGGTGAGATGGGATGAAATATTGATTAAGAAAAAGTTTTGAGCTAAAGATGGAAAGACAGACATTATGATCTCAGAAGACTTTCTTTTGGAAATCAGAGAAAAATAAGCATTTTCTGACACTGTACTCCTAGTTGTCCTCTGTGTAGCAAAGAACATTGAGTCAGATGGTAGTCCTGTTGACATTTCTAATGGCAGTTATTTTTAGTAGTGGGGTATGTACAGTTTTAAAACTATGAAATAGCCTTATTGGGCTGAATTTAGAACTTGCTGGACTGTATGTGGAACTGTACCACATTAAATCCCATTTTCTCCAAAGGATTATGGAATATTTGCTATAACTAGAAATAGCCTCAGATGCCTAAAGGAAAAAAAAACAAGCCAAAACGATCAGTGACCTTTTTTTATGACCTTAGTATTTGAAAGAGGATTGAAATTGTACTGAGTGAAAGTGAAGATCATTGACAATATTACTGACTCTGTAACATTTAATGTGAGATATGGTTACTAAAAGCTCTAGTTCTGAAAATGGGCTGCTGATAAGTAAATTCATTTGTGTATTTGGTATTTGAGTAATTTACTGAGATTGCTGTGTAAATATGTGGATTGACTTCTGAAATGGCAAGGAAAAACCCAGCACCCAAAACTTCAGAACAGTCACCTGGAAACAGTGAACAAGAAATTGTCAGCTTAAAGTTGGGGCATTGTCTACTAGTAGCTGTCAGTTTAAGAACTAAACTATATATAAAAAAAACTGAAAATGAGGGAAGACAAGCAAAAAAGGTAGATGCATTTTCTTTTCTCCTGTGGTGAAAATGTGTTGCTGAATTGACACATGGTAATTGTAAACAATTCCAGTGTTTGTTGTTAGAAAAAAGTGACAGAAACTTAGAACAAAGTAAGGTACATTATTTGCATTAAACCAGTGCCTTGAAGGTCTCCCAGATAATTGTTTTTGCCTTTAATGTCTTTGCAGTGTATAATGAGGTTATGGTCCATGAAGAACTCACATAGGCATACACGAAACTAAAATAAACTGGATTTTTTTTAATATGAAGCAATAAACCCTCCCAGTCTGAGAAGTGTTTTTATTTCTTAAATGGACACTGAGACAAAAAACAGGCAGACAGCTCACCAATGGCAGGGGTGGGACTTCTAATGCAGTTTGTTGCCTTCACTACAATGCAATTGCTCTTCTTGAGCATGATTCAATCCGTTTTCTTCTCTAGCTTTAGTCAGTCTTTCTTCACAGTCTGAAAAAGTTTTGCTTAGAACTCACTTCAGTCTTCACTTGAATTTTTTTGCTACTGTTCTCAAAAATGCTATTTAAATAAAGACATATTTTTAGTGGCAGCTGCCAAAATTAGTTTTGATAATAAATTTGCACTAAAATACCTGCTATTTAATAGTTCTTTGGTTGTGAATTGTATTGATTTGTCTTTGAATAAATATACTGGAGAATTTGGAATTTTCTGTAAATATAGAAAAATAAATGAATAGTTAATCATCTGTTTTTCTTAGGGAAGTAGCAAGCTTTTGAAAGCTATTATAGTGTACTCAATAGATTAAGTAAACGTGTAGCAATTCTGAAATCAAGCAAAAGTTGTCAAATGGAAGATATTGCTAATTTTTTGACATTGAATATATTGGTCCTATAAGCTCTGCATCAGACTATAAGTTCTACTGTGAAACTACAGCAAAGAAGAATAAGGGGGAGAATGCATGATTATCACAACTAAATATGTGTTTAAATAAAGAAAAGCAATAAAGCTTACTGAATATGTCAGTCATAGTATTATTCCATGATACTTGATCATACATTGAAAAAAAGAAATTTTAAAGCTGTTACCTAGTTTTTAATGAAAAAAAAAATATATTGTGCATTTTCTTTCCCTTTAACATTTCCTGTGAACAGCAGCAAAAATGTGAGGTAGGATATTTTAGTATAATTGCAATATATTTGGCTATTGCATCATAGTTATGTAGCCCTGGAAATACTAAACATTTTACTATAATGGTCCATTTATTTTTGCTGATGCATACAGCTGGTACCTTTATGAGTCCATCAGTATGAATAAACTCATCCATGTATCACAGGACAAATACGCCTCTAAGTTTCATGCTTGATAAGAGAAGCGTCAGATCTGAAAAACTTTGCCACAGCTGATTATTATCTTGAGCTTTCAGATCATCTAGACTACTGCCTGATATTGCCTTTGCTGCTGAGGGCACCAAATATGTCCAGCCCCTCCAGGATCTGATCCTCTTTCACAAAAAGACTAAGTCAAAGTTTCCCATACAAAGTTTCTTATAAAGTGCATGCACGTTCTAATTTCTTCCATTTCACTTCATCCTTGCTTCAGGAAGGCTAGAGCACTGCCCGTGCCTTTGAGGAAGAAGAATGACAGCTGTCAGTCCTGATTGAGAAGAAAATTTACTCTTGCCAAGGAATAAAATTTTGGAAATGCTTCACGTATTTCCTAGAATCTGAATGGCTCTTTTGGACAGCTGAAGTGGTTCAGTATTAGCAGCAGGTACTGACATGAATTATTCAAACTTGATGTTGGATGAATTCATCCTCATACGTAACTTATATAAATTTTCAGTGTTAGTAGCTGTAGTAATGATGGAATCTAGCAGTTACAGAGCTGCTGCTTTGAAAATGATAGCAAGGATGTCTGTGTTTTATTCCAAATGTACAATCGTACTGTTATGTTTCTTTTAATGATAGCAGAACATTTACCAGCATACTTTAACAGACTACAGTCCCTCTTTGGCTGATGGGCACTAACAGGCAGCAAAAAGCCTATTACATGTAATCTAGTCTATTTTTAAAAGAAATGTTTTTCTATTCTGGTTAGAAGAAAAGAGCTTCAACCAGATTTTTTTTTTGGTAAGGGATTATTTATAAACTAATATTCACCCTCCCCCCCCCCCCCCTCAAATAACTATTGAGCTGGAATTAAGTATTTTTGGTAGTGGGAATATAACCTGGCAAAAGTAGCTGAATTCTAGAAACATTGTGGACAGGTGACATGGCAACTCTTGGATCATAGTGTGTGTTTTATTAAGATTTGTCTGTGGGGGGAATTGTAATGGATGCTGTGCATGAATACATGTTGAAGTGATACACTAATGCTTCTCATTTCCTGAATACAAACAGGTGAAATATGATATTTGAGCTTCATGCTTGATGGGATACTGAAGGCATACTCATTTCTTGTATCTGTTGGGGCATTTTCTTGCAAATTAGTGCTTGAGAGTGTGTTAAGCCTAGTGGAGTTATAAGAATTTCTTATAATGGAGGCTGATAGCTTATTCTAAAGCACTGATCATTGACTGCCAAGGCTGCTGTTTTAGGCTATGAACTAAAAGAGGAGAGGAGGAATAAAGGTAATTAAATCATGACTGGAGGCATTTAAGAAGTGCTGGAGAAAGAGTCATCTCTATAATCTGCCTGTCAAAAGTTAAGGAATGCAGTTTCCAGTCTAAAGCCTGGGGATCAAGTAATAGAAATGCAAATGATACAGAATTTTGCCTTGTAGCATTCAAGATTAAAGGGTGTTTGGTACATATACGTGATATTTACATTTGTTTATTTTAGTATTTTAAATTAAGGTAACAGAAGGAAAACTGACCAGTGAAATTCGCTCTTGGGATTACGGCACAGATGTGTTTCCCTTTGTAATTTAGAAGTGTTTCTGGTTCATTTAATTTATAAAGCACATTAAAAAGTGCACTACTGAGATATTTTAATAGGAAGTTTGTATGCATGCTCACAAAAAAGTATAGACTGTTATTAACAAATCCATTGTAATACAAACCTCCCATGTAACTTAATATATAGGTGAATTGAAGCTCTGAGACAGTACAGTTCTTGTAACACAAAAATGGTTTGCACTGGGTACATGTGGCTACATAAAATGCCTTTCAGACAGTGGGGGTTTGCACAGATAGTTGTAAGAACACAGATAAGTTTTTCTTCTTCAGTTAAAGCACAGGCTATTCACATGACATCTACCATGGCTCTTGTAGCCGTCCACTGGAGGGGGACATTATACAAACTTATGTATAATTTTTTAAATAAATTAATAACCCCCAGAGGAGTACCAGTGAATCACAGTCTGGACAGAACTTTCCAAATGGTCACCCGCTCTTCTGGCTAGCCAAAGTTCAGTTCAGACTGGGGTTACTGCTGAAGGTGCGTGAAGGATGGGATTCATCAGGTTTCTATTATGAAAATCTTTCACTGGTATAAATAGAAATAGGTAAAGCATAAAGCAAGTAGTTCTGATACTACAATTGACTGATAAAGTGTAGGATTCATTGTTCTAATGAGACTGAAAAATGTAAATTTGGAATGACATACAAATAGGTACATACATCTGTACAAACAGGGAATGTTATGGCTCATTTTAATTTAGTTGCTGCTGTTAGTGAGGCAAGATACAAAATTACATCTTTTTTAACTCACTAATGCAAACAGCACACATGAGATCAAAATGGAAATGTTATTACTAATGGCAAACAAATATTCCTTGTTTTTAAAGTGCTTGATCTATTTTTACATAGTTGTTTTTTTTTTTTTCAGGAGACAACCATTTATTGTTGCAACTTCTCTCTAGCTCTATGCTAGAGTTTGTGTGCTAACCAGGCACATATTATTTTAGATTGTCTGATAAATGCAATGAACTTAGTGTGGCTGGAACATCTATAAATTGTGGCTCTAATTACAATTTCAACAGGAAAGGAAGATGACGAATTAGATGGCTGTGACCTACACAGGTTTACTTTTTTCAGTACCATTAGAAAGTGTCTTTGTCTCAAAAAAAGTCCCTTATCCTTAAATTCTCTCAGTAGTGGAGGAATTTGGCCATGCAATTCCATTATTCTGAGGGCTGAGTGACTAAATCCAGTGCAACTCTGAGAAATTAACTCTGCTATACTGATTTATCATCATCATTGTCTATTAGTCAATTCTAAACCCCTGGACCTTGTGACAAATAAAGTATTCTAGTAAGTGCAGCATTTTAAATTCCAGTTAAATTACATTCTGCTTTTTAAACTCAATTATAAAGAAATCAATTGTAAAATTTCTTTCTACTATGAAGTATGAAGAAAATCATAGTTCCAACTTATAGCAAATGCTAGATATTTATGCTGTTGTATGATTTACGGTATCCTGATGTATGTGCTCAAAGCAAGGTAAAAGATTCTCAAGGTCAACTAAAGTACTCTAAAATGAACATGTATTGAAATGAACAGATTTAGAAATAGTGTCCATTTTGATTTGTACAATTAGTCTTGTAAAGCATATGAAGCTTTCCAAGGCTTAAGAATTGCAAACTAAGGGAGTAAAAGCATGGTACAAGAGAAGCCTGTAAAACCTGACTTAGCTGTCTGTGGTTGAAGATCTTTGAATTACAAAGAAAGACTCTGGAGTCTGAGGGTCTGGGATCCAGTTACTAGCTGATTTTTTGGGGTGTAGTTTCTCATGCAAGACTCTGCAAAGCGTATTGTGTGTAGTTTATTCTTAACCATTATTGAAGTCCCCCACAGAAAAGCCATACTCCATGGGATCCTCAGCCTGTTTATTCACGATGATGCAACTAGAATAGTTCATATTATAACACATGCTTGAATGAAAGAGTTTTGTGAATTTCTAGAGTATATTAGGAACATAAAGTACTTCATTAGAATGTATTACAGTGGAAAGGAAATCCTACTGTAAATATCTAGAAGTAATATATTTAAACATTTCATTAGATGGTTGATATAGTAGCAGAAAAGAAAAAGATGCATTTTGCCTATCAAAAGATTATTCATACTCAGAGATGTGGAAGTTGCAAACTAGTTATTTGGGGGGGAAGGTAAACCTATCTTTTGCATATTTGTGACTACCATTGGTAAATAATGTACTTGTGTGTGTCAGGGAGTGACTAGATCATTACCAACCAACTAAAGTCAGCAATCAGTTGAAATAACAGAGCTTGACAGTGACTGAGGTGGTATTTTTCTAGCGGCCTGACAGCTGAGGGATATCTAAGTTGCCAGAGAAAGAAAAACGATGTATAACTGGCAACCTAAAAGCTGTCTGTTGGATTTACTTTCTGATAACTTTTGTCCAAGGCACTTCAAGGTCAATATGCTTTCTGCACTGTGCCCCTTATAGAACTAAGTTTTTTTCATTCAATTTCTTGTGCAGGGGAGCTGTGAAGAAAGTGTGTGTGTGTGTCTGTGTCTAGGTTTAGCTATAATCCTTGGCTTTAGAAAAGTTGAGAACTTCCAAACCTTTGTCAAATACTTTTCTTGCACCTTTACAATAGTTATTTGCATCTGTGTGACTGAGAGTATATAAAGCTAATTTCTATATAGCTTTTAATTTTAAACTGTTAATTTGATGCCTCCTTCTCATGAGTTATCTACTGAATAGTACTTATCAAATGAATATCTGAAAAGGGTCAGCCATTAAACAAAATGAATTCTTCATTGTGAAGACTGTCATTTGTATTTTTAGTTGTTTTTTGGGCTAAATTAAGGGGCAGAGAGAAGTTCTGAGACCACAGCTGAGCAAAATGTGACTTTGCTAATCTCAGAAGTTTCTTTCTTGGCCCTGTGCTTCCAAGTCTGCCATATACATCGAGTGCTCTCCTTATCATCCTGATGATGCTGCACTTGCTATGTGTTTCCAACATAATGATTTTATAAAAAAGAGTGCTAGTAACACTCTTCTTAATATACTTACTCCAAAAGAAAGATCTTCCACATACTTGCAGGCCTTTTCATCGTCTCTTTGCTTTGCTTGCTCCTTGAGTGGATTTATGAGCGGTGATGGAGTGAAACAGACACTGTATGCTTGTTGAATGGAGTCAAGGAAAGTCCTCTGCAACTTCCCCAGCTTTGATGAAAGATAAGATAGCTAATTTTTATCTTTTTGTTTTCCAAGTTTTTTTGTTAGTTTATGGTGTTGTTTTTTTTTTTTTTTAGGGGTTTATTTTGTGACTCTGTTGCTGGTGTATTCTTTAGATTAACAGGGTACTTTGTTTAGGATCAGCACTTCCCTAAATGAAGCTATATATGAATGTCATAAATGAAGTATTCTTTAGGTATACATGTTCATGTGAATTTAAGCACCTCCATACACCCCCATTTTCTTGTGAAGCAGTTATTTAGAGAGCACTTGGTTTCACAGGGTGGAAACTCATAACTGTAGAGTATTTTGAATATGAATATGAATATGAATATGAATAGGAAAGAATTCTTGATTAGTTCATCCTTCCACCTTCCAGTGTCATCAAAAAGTCTCCCACTCCTGTTGCTTTATATATTTTCTCATGGACAGCTTATCCAGAGTTTCCCCTAAAGAGTTTGGTTTAAATAACATGTTGCCAACGCGTTACTCTTTGCAATAAGAATGAAAATTAATTTGTTCAACTTCACCAGTACACATTGGTTTGGAAAAGGGGAAAAGAAAAAAAAAAGGCAATTGCCTTTAAGTTAAGCATCTTAGAGTCAAACTTTTCTGAAATCAGTGTCACAGTGATAAACATTTTTTGATACTAAGTCCAGAATTTTAAATCTTTGAAAATACACATCAGGAGATAAAAGAATACCTTTAGAGTTCGGTGCTGGTTCTGTGCTGCCCTGATTGAAGGGACCCTTGAAAGGCACAGCAAGGCACACATCCAGGGGAGCATGCTGGACTGAGCAGTCCTGACAACCATCAGCATTGAGCAGAGTGCCCTTGCAGGGAGCACAGAAGACAAGAGAAAGTCTTGTGGGTTGTAAGGGAAATGAGAGAAATATGTGGCACCTGTAAGTGAAATGTTGAACCCACTTGAAAGCTTTAACTCAGACTCTTAAACAAATTAAACACTTACATGTTCTGGGTTGTTTTTTTTTTTTTTTTAAACCTTTAACTCCTTATATACCTTTTTTTTTGATGGTATTTTTGCTCCTCTTACATCTCCCCAAGGGATTGTGATCACATAATAGCATATTCCACAGTAAAATGCACTATCATCTTAAATTATGAGATCATTAAAAATCAGACTGAACTTCTGAACCTTACTTGGTCAGCAGCTTTTTACCTTCTGAAATTAACAGTGTTTTGTGGATAGTTTGGTGTATTGGCAAAGATTTTTAAAAGAACTTCTCACTCCTAGTGGTAAAGAAAGCAAGTACTTGTGCTGAAGATGTGCGTGGAGACCAAAACGTAAAAAACACCATCTGTGACCTAAACTGCATCTGTTGGTTGGCCACTAAAAGAGGAAGAAGGTTTTGATTTACTAGCCAGACAGCTTTCTCAATTTTCTTGTCAGGAAATATCTTTAAACTGCAATACAGTTATGACAGCTTGGATAACAGCGTTTAGCTATACTCCAGCAGCTTTTAGATTTTACATGCTATATGCCTAGGCCTGTCAGAGAGACCTGTGCCAGACACAACACTTATAAAATATTTTTTTTCTCTTTTTCTTGCACTTGCTGAATGTGATGTCGTCTAGTCACTTGGTATGATTTTTAGAGCTTCCTCCACAGATGTGGACTTTGATGTCACTTTAATATTAATAAAGACTGTACTAATAGTCCTTCATCACTATATATAAAAAGTTGAAAAGAAATGTTCGTCATGCAATGAATGTATCACCAGCATGTATGTATTGGCAGACTTTGAAAGAGAGGTAGGCAATTTGTTTTCTGCTGTTGTTTTTTTTTTAAAAAACTTAAATATGCTTAGTATTTTTTTTTTAATGACTATCTATTAGCTAATAGATCTGATGGTAGTGAGTTAACAAGTGAACTATAGTACCTGCTTACCTTAATGAACAGATCATGTGGCTCTGCTTGTAACACCCAAATTGCAGATGGTTAATTATGTTTTTTTAATCCAATGGGACCAATTTTAATAGAATAACCAAAGTTCTTCAAATGCTATGAGCTTTCTCATAAATATTTATTTACTTTCTTTTTATATTTCCTCATATGTTTGTACAGAGAACAATACAATCAGCCCATGGTCTGTTTCTATTTCTCACTCAGTGTTGCTTTTCATGTCTTTTGAGGAGTTAAGCTTATAGGCAGAAGGATATGAATCTTAACAGCAATGACTTACAACTGTCTGTCTGGGTCTTTTTAGTAGAGCTGTGTATGAGTGTCATGATAAATTGTGTGGACTGAATTTGCCACATTGCTGTAGAGTGCATTTTCCATTCATGTAAACACCTTTGTTGGCCCAAATGTCAGGTGAATTGTTGTATGAAAACCCTGGTTTGTAAAGAACTAGTTTTGTTGCTGTATCACGTAATGACTGTCATGTATGTAGGCACAGTAATTTATTTGTAATGCAGGAAATATATACTCAGAAAATGATTATTTTTCAAGATATCAAATCATGACACATGATATGAATCATATACAATTATGTACAGCTCTGTCTTACACTTTAATTTCTGTAGACTTTTGATATAGGCCAACATTCATCATACCTATCATAAGCAGTCCAGAAGTCAGGTATTTAGTCTAGGCTTGTCATTTAAGCTCTTTTTCATAGTCAACTCCATTAAAGAATAGGTTGTTCTTCCTTTCTTAAGGTAAATATTTGAGTGAGATGAAATTACCTTCCAAAGGCATTTTTCTGGACATTCAATAGGTAAGATTTTGGGTGACCTTGTATTCCTTAATTTGTGATCTTTTTCTTATGGAATATAAATATAAGTGGATTTCCTGATCTGTTGTCAGGTAAGCATGCAGAATTTTGTCGTTATACCTATTTTCATGGATCTTACCAATTATTGTGGAAATGTAATTTATTGTTGAAGAAAAATTTTATGTTACCTGGACTATAAACTTGCATACCATTCTTATCTGCCTTTCATACTTGGAAAAGCCCAAACATAAAACTAAATGTCTTTTTAGATGTTATCTGGCATGACTTGCTACAATAAAAGCTGTCAATTTCTTTCAATAAGGATTGGAAGGATCCCCAAACCCTTAATAGCTTCCCTAAGTTCCCTAAGCATTTAGCTTAACTATGTATTGTATGATGTACCTTTTCTCTCTGTTTTCTTCCTTTTATTTTCCTTTTTTCCTTTTTTCTTCCCCTCCTTTCCCGCCCTGAAATTGCTCTTAGTTCATTTTAGAATCCCCAGTTCCCCTGCTGAAGAGATAGTGATGCTGGTGGCTGTTCTTGTCTTTGTATATCTCGGTCATATGCTCCTTAGCTAACGCTTCTTGTACCTGAGGAGACCTAGTCTCCTGAGGAGACAGAAGCCTCCATTCTGACTGCACCTGCCTGGGACTAGATGGGATTAGTCTGACAAATCACGCTTAAAATGGGGGTAAGCTACAGGTTGATTCGGTAACCTGACCATAATTCATTTTGCTGTCATCTTTCCTATTTTTTTTTAAATATCTGATTAATTTTTTTGTCACTTTTGTCACTGAACTGACACTTCAGTAGTGCTGTCAATTACTACTCTGAAATCTCATTTCTGAGTGATGATAGCTTTTTATTTTTTATATATAATTAGGATTGTTTTATCATACTTATAATTTCAAATTTATCTGTATTGAATTTCATCTGCTCCTTAGCACGCAGTCAGCCAAAGCTGTAGGGTCCTCTGCAGTTCTTAATATTTGACCTTTTCTGTCTTGAATAACTTCACCAACGGTTGTTTTTATTTCACAGTTCATCCCTTGTCCAGACCACTCATTAATGGACTAAACAACCAGTTGCCAATTTTTAACCTTTCTTTTTCTGAGTAATGGTAGGTGATTATTTCTGCTTCTGCTGTACTTTTGGACAGTTTGTAGTTTATGCTTGCTTGAGTCACTAATTTTCTGAATTTTTTCAGTATTTAAGATTTATCTCAGATGTTTTTGCTAGCAATGGTGATAAGAAAGTCATCAGCTGTGCTTACGAAGCCTATTCAAGTCTATTTTGGAGTAAGTTTAGTAAGATTTCAGACATACTACTGGAAAAATTCCACTTGTAATGGAAATCTTTCAGTGGGAAATCAATATGAATTTACTTTGCAAAGAACATGACAGATATAGTCTATAATTCTCTCTTGTACATACAGTCAGCATTCTGAGTTCCTTGTTATCAGCTGCTCCCATGTGTCCTCTTTTCCTTTTTAGTATTTCAGTTAAAACCAAAAAAACCCAGAAAACCACCAAACACATAATAATTCTTAGATGTCAGAAGGTGAATTGGTGACATTTAATGTCTTTGGAGTCTCTGTCACTAGTGAGTAAAAATAATAAAAAAAAGATTCTTGATGCAGAGAAGGTACAAAACACACAATACTTCAGGAAAAAGTACGCTTTTTGAAAAGATCTCATGAGCCATCTCTAGCCTTTTTATTGAAAGTTTTGAAACAGTTCTACAGTAAAAAAAATGGAGATACTACAGTAAAAAAATAGAGATAGGATGTTTCTATTCACAGTATGCTTAAGGATTAAAGCTGCTCTGTGATGCTAGTCCTCCGTCTGGTGTTTTTTCATGAAAGCTGGAGACAATTGTTTATGAATTTGTCTCCAAACTCCAAAGTACTTGCTTTCAGATTCACACTGTAATATGTGCACCTTTTCTCAGACTCCCACTGAGGTCACGGGTCTTGTGATTTAGTTTAAACTATTCAGTTGGCAGCTAGTTGCTGTAAGCAAGTGGTTTATACTGATAACCCTTCCACAAAGTTTTGGAATGTATAATTCCTTGTACTTACAAGGATAAACAGGAAAGTTTATAGTAATTGAAAAGCCACATATTTTTTAAGAGCAATACATTTTTATCTAGCTCGCATTTTTTAGAAGATCATGAGTATTCACTCATTTTGAAGACGATAGACAAGGTGTTGCTTTGTCTTCACTCACCTCGGCCTTATATCTACTCTATGCCATCTTCTACAAAAGGAAGCTCAACCATATCCTTTCATAAACTGTTTTGGTGTCTATTCAAACTTTTCCTGGGGAAACCCTGTTGTAACTTCTTTCAGACTCTCCTCAGACCTCTTTTCAGCCTCTTTCTGACACTGTAATATTGCTGTCAACTTTCCCCTATTTAAATTCCAAACAGCTTTCTAAAAAGAAACTTGCTTAAGCTAGTTTGCCAAGATCTGATTTAACTGTTTATCTCCTTAGTTCTATGTTAGGCTTCCATAGTAGACTATTATCCTTAGATGAACAGATATATATTAAAAATCTGAAAGCCAATTGAATGCAAGAAACACTCTTGATGTCTGACAAATCAACCAGAAACTATAAGCTGTGAAAGGTACCTCAAATCACCATTCTCCAGTTCAACAGGGATTTTCCAGCAGATTGTAATAATCACTTTTTTGACCTGAAGTTTCAGCTGCTTGCATCTATTATATTTACTGGCAAGGTGATGAAAGCTTCCTCCAAGCTTAATTGTAACTCTTATAAAGAAAAAAAAATCTCATTAAATAATGTAGGCTTATTTTAGTTTTTCCTTTTTTCTCTCTTTTTTACCTCTTTCTTCAGCAAAAAGACATAAATTAGTTCCTTTGTTAGTTAACTTTATTATCTTAGCAGATGACACTGTTATACTTGTGAATCGGGAGGGCATTCTAAAACCCAGGAACAATGAATAGTGTATCAGAAAAGAAGCTTACTTTGACCCTTAGATGCAACTTTAATCAAATGATAGCCGGAGATCAAATCTAAACCACAAAATATTCGTGCCTGACATGTAGTGTGTAGAAGTGGGGAGCTTTTCTGAGCTGTCTACAAAATAAAGCTCTTGCAGCCGCAACTCTCCACTGGGCATTTTTTACAACTGTAATTGAAGATGCCCAAGGTGATTGCTTAATCGGCCTGTTCTTGAGCACGTTAAAATTCACCATGACTTGCACAGCTACCTGACTCACTGGGGGAAATCTGATGTAGGCCTGTCTCACAGAAATACTGCCTGGGTTTAGTACAATCTAGTGTCTCACTTGATCATACCTGTCAAAATACTCCTCATCCTTGGAGAGCATGTTAGCATAGTATAAGAGCAGATATTACTTCTTCTCTTTGCCTCTAGGGCTGTTTCTGTTAAGACAAGTGAGTGTGTGATTCACAGCTTTTAACCTCTGCCCTCCTCAGAGGCTCTGAGACAACATGGAGGCAGTTTCCAGCGTAGCTAATCTGACTTTTCCACCAGCTTCTTTTCCTGCTAAGTGGCTTTAATTGATTTTACCTACTCAGTCTTTGGTCCTGGCTAAGGCAGGATTCTGATAAACATAGATTGTTCCTGGGATATTTATGCTATCATACATCCCTTTGCCTTTAGAAGTGTGATTGCATGATGATGCATGCTATCATAACATTTGAAGCTACCATAGGAAGTAACTCATGCGGGGATCACAGTCTTCTAGAATTTCCCTGAAGATATATATATATATATAATCAGCAGAAAGTGCTAGCAGAAAAAGCCTCTTTCTGTGCAATGTTAGTACTCCGGTGATGTCCCCAAATTAGTGCATTTGTAAAGGAACTGTTGCTGTAACAAAAGTTAATTTCATGTGCAGAAGGACTACATACTGTGATAGCTGGGTTTTCAAAGTTAAATAATAGATGCAAGTCATCTGTTTTACATCCTGCACTACAAATTCTCATTCTCTTTTTCAATACTTCTTTTTGGTAGTATGAAAAACTGCTTTCAAGTCCCTAGTGGCTTCCTAGCTGTTGGTGTCAATTTATTGCACACCTGTCAGTAGCTCTTCATATCCATCATTCAGTCGTGGTGGCCACACCATATTATTTGATCCTAATTTGTCTTTGATGTTTTGCTTGGGTAACTCCTCTCCTAGCGGCCTTTCCTTAGCTTTGTTTGTCACTATCAGCTGGCATGGGACCTGCACAGGAGGCAGCTCATCTTGCCCATGTGACTCTGGCAGCTTGTTTGCACCACAGACAGGTAGAGTTTCATTTATCTATTTATTTAAGCTACTTTACTAGGCTCAGATTCTTAAAGTATTTCATTTGGAGGAATGGAATAACCTTGAGGTTATAAATGAACTTTCAAGGCTAATACCTTTAAGATAACTGATTTCTGCTTTTACATCTGTAGCTAAGATTACTGTGTTATATCAGGTTATGCAGCATGTTATTCTCCTTCCCATCATGATCATAAGATTTCCCTGTTAAACCATTTGCAGAAGAACACATTTTGTGAAATTCACTCATAGTCTGTCACTAGTCAGAGGTCTGTTCTTGCATGACCAGAGTTAGTAATTTACAAATAATATCCTTGGTAAATAAAAACGTGTGAGTTGCCATTCCTGTCACTAATTCAGGTACCAAACTGTGTAGGACAGTAGGTCCGGTATCACTTGCATTTCTTCTGAGACAGTGGAAAGTGTTTTTGCTATCCTGAAACCTTGTCACTTACTGTCGTTTCTATTTATAATAGTCAAATCCTGGACTGCAGCTGTCACCTTTAAGTACAACACAAACTGACAAACTGCTCTTCCTTTCCCTCTTGTAGGACACACACATGCACATATAACCTTTCCAGAGACAAACATGGTATCAAAGTGAGACTATAATTTAAAGACATATTGGTTTTTTGCTAGCATTTACAGTGTAGTTAAAATAAATGACAGTGATTCTTAAAGTATGTTTTGAGGCATTGACAATTTTGGACAAGTTTTACGGATAAACATAAGAAAATAAACCACTAGAATGCAGAAAAAAATATTATTGAACACATATTTTTGAAGGAAACTTTATATTTTGGTGATTAAAAAAATATTGTCAAAGCTGGCAAATTTGATAGTATAATAGCAAAAAATACACTAATTCCATACTGCTTCCATGAGTGTCTCTTTTTCTCTGTTGTTCTATGTTGCATGATGATCAAAGATTTCTACAACAACCAAGATGACCTTTGTGGTGTGCAATAAGTGCCAGGTCCACAGGGAACCTTAAATATTTCTCTGGCTATGAGTTTCTGAAATGCTGTAGTTTTTAATCTCAATAACTGACATATGTGTCACTTGGAGACTTTACTCGTACAGACTTCCTAAGAAAAAAATGAAATCTTTCTAATAGTGCATGAAAACCATCCATCAATCATGGGGATATATTGTTATTTAAATTTTTCAAATATATGTTTATTTATTTTCAAAAAATTAAAATACAAATGAATTACACAAAAAAAATTACTGTTTTTATTCTGTCTTAAGTGCAAATGAGAGCACTCGATAAAAAATACTGCAACAGATTTGAAGACCTGCAAAGAAATCTATTATCAGCATTATATTCCTTTAAGTTCTTAAAAATGTAAATTCTAATTAGATATACTATTCAGATTAAAATACATATTCACATGATTAATTATCAAACTGTTGATTTTTCTAGTAGTGTCAAGGTTAAAGCTATTCCATGGTATAATGCAAATTCTTCCAAAGTCTGATTCAGTGGATACTCTTGTTGCCTATATAGAATTGTACGCAGTAGACCAATAAAAGCAATCTGATTGATCTATCTCGTTATGGTTTTGATGGCTTCTAAAGCACTAGCTATAAAATAAGCTAACTGGAAAATCAAAGCTTTAGTGACCTCTGAGGACTCTTCATCAAGTAGGTTGATCTAAATCATGTTATTTTAAATTTAAACAGTACATTCACAACACATTTTATGTAACAAACATTGACTATTTGTGAATAACCTCCCTCTTCTGTTGAACATGGAGCCTATTAAGGAAAAGTCTCCAAGTAGCTGGGAGTAAGCCTTTAACAATTTAGATGAGTGGTGAGTGTTGGAGTACTAAAACCTTCAGAGAAGCTACACACCTGCAAACCCTAGTTTGTCAATATTCCAAGTTTTCCACAACTACATGCTTCCCCTAGCCTCTTATTTTGATAATTTCTGTTACTGGTTTGTATAATGACAGTCTGCACCTGCAGAGCTGAAAAGACCACCTCATATAGTCGACTGACTCATCTGTAAGGGTTGCTCTGGGAAGAAAAGAACAATTTTGTTATTTCTGGTCAGAGGAAAATTAATCCATACTTTGTATTACTTCAAACATCTTTTGTTTATTTAGAAATAACACATGAATCAGAGCCATAAACTTATCAAAATCATTGATATCACTTAAAGTTTTAAGATTCTTGATGAAAGCTAAATGTGTAAAGTTGTTTATTCCATTTCTGAATGTAACTTTAAAATATCTTGACTAGAGGAGCAATTCACAATGTTATTGGCTGCTTTTGAGAAGTCTGGCTTGATTTGTAATTGAGTTTTTATGTTTTCTGCAGAGTTCTACTTACAGAAGTAACAAGATTTCTTTAGAAGTATTACAGCTGATTTAGGATGTCTTAAGTGAAACTATATCTCACTAGTTTTAATTTGAAGAAACAAATCACATTGATTAGTTAAACTTCAAGTCCATTGATTCATTAAAGTTAATCCCATGGTGTTAGATTTTTACAGTGGTAATAGCACTCTTCATCCTTTCTGATCTATAAATGTACCCCTCTGGTGAAATGAAGTCCATCAAACAACTGTCAGGAAGGAGTGGGTGAGTAATTTCACTTAAATACTGTCAAAGGATATAGTCAAATTGCCCTTTCATAATAGATAACTGAGTGTAGAGGTCACTGGCCTTACACCATTTGAACTTCCTGCATTTTTCTTCTGAAAATGTTATAAACAAACAGTGAATGTCCACATGTTGGGACTTGTCTTAATTTCAAAACCAAGAAAAAGACTGGAGCCTTGATGATCTCTCTGCAATGGCTCAGCTCTGGGTCCTGGCAAGCAGCAAGCCTCTGAGACAGCAGGTTGTAGTGGCACGTGGCTTCTCTGCATCAGCAGGCCTTGGACCACTATCACCCAATCACTCTTTGTTGCCCTGATCTGATCTGTGGATCTGGCGCAGGCAGCCCAAATGCTTCTCCTGTCACAACTAGTTGCTCTACACCTGTCTTTCAGTTGAATATATGTAGGAAAAGAAAGAGCCACCTCCTCCTAGAAGTCACAAGCCTCCAGGCTCCACCATTGCAAGAGTCCCTACACCTGCTTAAACATACATGCTTGTTCCTGTTCCTGTGCCTTATGTGTCTTGGGCTTCTCACTTCAGAGTTGCCATAAAAAGTCTGTTATCTCTTGTTTATCTCCTCCACCTGCTGGCACAGTCTTGCCTCCCTGCAAGCCATGCTTCCCTCTGCCCCGGCCTCAGGAAGAGCATGGGGTGAGGGAGGGCCTGAGGGCTGAATGGCCATGTCCTGCCATCAGGTGTGGGTTGAGGCCTCTGACCTTGGAGTCCCAGGGCAGGAGACCTGTGGTGCCACCTTGGTTGTGCCAGCTCTAGCAGTAAGATGCAGCCCTGAGCAAAGCTTCTGGGACACCAAGTGCCCCCCCTCTGTGTCAAGTGCAGCCTTAACTGTTTGCTTTCTGCCTGTACAACCTGCTGGTAGTGCTCCCGGTCGCTAGCACTTCCCTGCTGTTAGCTGAATAGGAAACTGGATGCAATTGCTGTTGCCTCAGTGAAATTTCCTAATTGACAGGCAACTTCTTGCTTCTGGCTCCAGTTGCAGTTCACACCTTGTGAACATGCACCCACTCCTGCTTGGTTTGAGCTCCAAACAGGATGCCATACCTGGTCCTAAGAAGTTCAGTTGCTAATAGCCAGTTTTAACATGTGCTATTTTGTTTAAATAAAACTGTTCTGAATAAGTAGCTCTTTTTCTTTTTCACTTGTCTTTAACTTAGGCACACATAGCAAATAATCTACAAAATTAAAACCATGTAATATTAAAGTGTTCCCAGAATATCCAACAAATGTGGTAAAAGATGTGAACTGTCAGATTTACAGCGGTTTGTTTGGTAGGATGTAGGTAGGGCTCAGGGAAAGCCCTATTCCCTGCTGTATGTCTCTCTTGAAACTCTTTATTTGAAAACCTAGTATTTTAAAAAAATTGTAACTGTTTCCTTGCTTAAAGAATTCTCTTTTTAGATAGTCTCTTCCACTTTTTTTAATTTCTTCTTGCCTTGTGGTTTTTTTTTTTCTTCTAAAGTGACTCCCATCTGAAAGGTTTTGAGTCAAACCATTAGCAAGGAGCCATCTCTTTCAAAATGTAGTCAGCTTTCCCATTTTCTCAAGTATAAAAGGGACAAGATATTAACTTTTTTCGTATTTTCAACAGATGAAGACAATTGAGAGGAAATGACAATGATTACATTAGAGAAAGTTAATCTGCGTTTTAGTCCTATGGAGTGTAATGGAAGGAAAAAATCAGTGTGAAGAAAGGAACATCAAACAGAAGACTGTATATTTCAACCTCACTAAAATAAGGGAATATGGAATTCACATGTAACAGACCATTCGATGTGGAATTGCCTGAGGAAAGAGCTACTCTTCAGACTTATTTAAAAGAAAATTTTTATTGTAACATTGAAAGCACATGTTCTGGTACAAATTTTTTTATCCAACTGTTTGTTCAATCAAGTCTTTCTCCTACATCCTCTTCAAAAGAAGCTTGACATTTCAACTACATTTAAATAATTAAATCTAAGTTAAGAAAACAGTAACAGCTAGCCTGGACCTCACCAAAGTGTTCATCTTACTCCAGCTTTGCATCTCTATTGAAAAGTTACTATGGAGTTCATGGATATAGGATGAGAGCAGACTTGTCCCTGCAGCTTCTGGCAATCCAGGACTTTTTATGCCAGATATAATATCTGCATAGGTCTTGATAGACCTATTCAGTAGGTGGTCTTTGGTGGATAACTGATGGAAATTTATTCCATGAATTTGTTTACATCCTTTACGAGGACTTTTACTACTTAGGGCAGCTAAAAAGTCCTGTGGCAATGAGTTCCGTAATACAGCTGCAGCTTATATAAAAATGTATCTCTTCCTGTTTTAATTCTGCTGCCTTTGAACTAGTCTCCTATCTTTTGTGTTCTAAGAAACTATGAATTCCTGGTCATCTTCTCCTACATTTGATACATTTATTTGAGACAATTATATATCAAAGTGTATATGTATCTATATAATTTTTACCCAGAACAACTTCAATAGTGTTGTCTGGTTCAAAAATAATAAAAAAAGCCCTACTGAATTTCTGCAAGGAGGCTAATCTTATCATTACTGTGATGTTATATTAGCTACCAATTTACTTGTAAAGCCTAATCAAATTCAATTTTATCTATGAAAAATAAATGCTGTAATTTGGAAATGGTTGCTGTTTTTCTCACACACATCTGTGTGAGGTTGGATCTATTGAGTCTGTGCTTTAACTACAAAACTGATAGTTAACTGTAAGGGATATGTCCATAATTCTACTTGATTGATAAAAGTCATAAATTTATAATGTCTCTACTTTAGCTAAATAATGTAAAATTCAATATATTTATGAGAAATATGGAATTAAAATTATTCAATCAATGTATCTGCCCTACACCTCACTTTCCCTGTGCATATGTGAGACGGAGATAAAATACAGCTCTACTAGATTCATTAGATTATATTGCTTTTCTCCTCTCCTTGGAAAAGGAGGTTCTACTAGGTGGTGTTCTTTTAAACACTTCCCAGGCTAGCTATAGAAGAAATACTCTGGCACAGGGAGGTATCTTTAGGACATCTCATCTGGGGTCAGTCTGCCACTGCTGAGTACTGCTCCACATTTGGCCCTTCATTTCAGACCAATCTTCTTCCAGCTCCTGTATACTCTGGAAATTGCCTGTGAAAGGAAAGCTGACTTTCCCAGCCAGCTGCAGCTACATCAAGAGGTGATGAATGGAGGCAGCCGAGATGCAGCAGAGGTTTACCTGTTTTTACCTGAAGCAGAGCAGGTCACATGCAAAGAGTGCTTGCAACAATAGCTTTGGGAGGACTAACTTTCCCCTGCTTAGTTCAGTTAGGGTAGTAACTGTAAAGTCTTATGATTATTCAAATGAAAAATTAGCCATTTTTCTGCTAATCAGAGCATTCAAAGAGAAAAGGAATAATGATAGCTGATGATTTGCATTCAGAATATGTACAGAAGAAAGAATTCAATTGCTTGATGGAGATCTGAAAAATTTATTGTGCTGTTTGGTGTCTGAGGTTGTTTGTGAGGTCTTGCAAAGGAACTACTGTGTTTTTGCCTGTAAACCACTGCATAATTTCTGCAGTAAAGAAATGTTCTGTTGGGAGGAATGACATAACTTTCCTGAGGTTAAGTTTTAGTTCCGTAAAACTGAAGTTTGAGAACCATGAGCTACCACTTTCCCTATTTTCCCTCTGGTCTTCTCCTTTACTCCATAATCAAGTAAATGAAGCCTGAGATGTGCTGTATTTTAAAAGTGCATTCTAGTGACAAGTAGTCTGAGCATGACTCATCAAAAGGGACTGTAGATGGGAGACAATGAGGGAGATGAAACTACAGGCTGTATTATTTATTTGAAGGAACTGTATGACAGATGCAGAGTCCATTTAACTCTACAATCCAGAATTCTTGTTTTAGGTGAGATCCCCACCCCCGCTCCAATTAATTAGGTGAGAGTGAGCTATTTAGCAACACTGAACTTGGGAGTTTATTTTTTAAAACGTTTCACTCCCTGCAAGAAATAGTAACTGCCCAAGTCCCTTTGTAAACAAATGGTATTCACCTTAATTTTAACTGAAAATAGAAATTTAAAGATCTATCACAACATTTTAACTCTGTAACATGCACAGATGTAGCTGTTTGCGCTAGGATTTCACCTTGTATAAAGGAGCCTCATGTTTTACATAAAAAGAATATACTACAGCCAGATAAACAGGCTAAAACTACATAGAACAAAACAGAAGAAACCACTGAAAGTCAAAACAGTAAACATACAGCACCAAGAATAATTATTGCTGTATTTTCAAAATTCACATATACAAAATATATCTTACACTTCTTATCTTGATTAAGGTGAATATTAAAATGGCTAAGTTCATACCCAAAGTCCCTAATTTCCATAGTATTTTTGAAATTACATACTTTCTTAGGAAATCAAATGAGTTCAAGAGGTATAATCCACTATGGTGAAATAAGAGGGTTTCTAAATATAATCATCCTGAAAGTAATCGACACTGGGAACTCAATAATGTTTTCTCTTCATGGGTCAATGACAAATTTTCATGAAAAGTAGTAAAAAAACCCCAGTAAACTAATTAAAATACAGAATGGAGAAAAATATTTGCTTGATACATCTATAATTACTTTTAGGGTGCATAGGTTTTCTATGCTGGAATAGCATATTCAGAGAACAATAAAAAAGTTCATTTTGAATCTTATAATAAACATGTCATTTTAAATATTAAGCACAAAATCATTTCTGAAACAGGCCTTTGTCCTTTCTTCCTTTCAACAGACTTTTAATGAGAAGGGAATTGCACTTCTTTTCTTATTTGAAATAAGAATTGGTTTCTTTTTTTGGTTTGTGAGAAGAAATTTCTGACCTTTGGTTTTATTGATTTGTAACTGCCAATAAATAAGAGCTGACACAGTTACAGTGCTATTAGATGACATGTATTTATATATTTCTGTGTAAATCCCCAAAGGCAGAGATGAAGGGCTGCGTATATATGTGGCTGTGTGTGTCATTTCCAAATCTCTCCTTAGAGTCTGGTTTAAAATTTGTAAACACAGTAATCTTGTTGTGAGAGTGAAAGTAAAGATTATATGGGGACATATGTTCTCTGCTGGACCATTCCACACTGCTGGAGTTTATCTGTTCAATTAATTTAATTCACCTTTTAAAACACCTCCAATAGAAATAGGTACGTTATTGGAACAGTTACATTACAGAGGATGCTGCTAGTTGAGATTTATTTGTGGAAATTTATAATTTATTTTAAACTGAAGTTTCATTCTCTTCTCCTTAGGCTTTCACTGCAAATACTCTGTGAACTCATATAGGAGATGCCAGATGTTCAGAAATATTAATATTGCAAGGGCATGCAACTCTCCTGCTGTGGCACAAAGGCACACAGAGAAAGACCAATGAACAGTGCAGCTAAAACCTTTAGGTTCATTTAAGTTTAATAAGCTCAGAATTTGTAGATGTTATAAAAGAAGCAACAGACAGAGGCGCTTTATTGGTTATTTTTTCATGTCTATAGCTATTTTGGACTTCTAAGCTTTAATGAATTGGGTTGGGCTAGTCACATGAGTCTTACTAAAGCCAGTGGAACCGTTTATGATAAGAAAGAAATATTCATGTCAATGGATATAGGTTAACATGTAGGTCTGTATCTATATGCATATTGCAGGAATCAGAAATTCGAGTTCCTAGTGACATATTGGTAGCCAAAGTGGATAGTCCTTGAGATACTATTCATCAATGCTACAAGATCTTCCATCTTCAGAAGAGAATCAGTGATCAGAAGGACTAAAATATTTTAAATTGAAAGTCTAGACTGTGACATATTCAAAAGAGAATCCTGATGCTGTTACATGCAGAAGTAGTCCATTTTGTATAGAACTATTCTAACTTTCACTAATAGCTCTTGGATTAGCCCCAGATGTAGACAATACTGACTTCCCCCTTGCCAGTTTGTATCTATTGAGAAGTATGGTTACAATAATTTACCCTTTCTGAGATTTTATTTTTGGAAATGAATAATGAAGCAAAAAATCTTTTTCATGCCTATTTTTTTATGTGTGTCAACTTTTCCAGGTTTTCCTGAAGTGAATTTTCTCTTCTAGTCTTCCATTTTCTGAACATGCTGAGGTTGGTAATTTTAGAATTGCTAATGGAGTTGGTCTGAACTTGGCAGTACTGATTTTCAAAAACACTGATAAGTCAAGTTCTGGATTCATTCTACACCAAAACCAAATAACAAAAACATCTCACAAGCAACACAGGCTAAGAAACATTGTTTAGCTATCATTGAAACAAGAATTTTTGCACTGAAATGATGTTTCCTGGGGCTGGGGTTTCCTGAAACTGCTATTTTTGTTTTTCTAAAGAAGCCAGAGCACTTTAAACCTTCCAGGTTACTCTGTTGGAACTGCTGGACATTCTGGTTCAGGATGCAGAGCACAGGGTTTAGGCTCCTGCCTTTATGGCAGGGAGCTTGGAGCACCCAATATCTGTTGTGTAATAGGGCTCTGATGTTGCTAAAACCAGTTATTTAACACAGGAGACAGTTCAATTTTGACTGGTCTGCATTCTAATAGAAAATTTAAATCTTGTAGTTAGCAAGAATTTTACTGTAAGGGTACAACTTTAAACCCCCAAATCCTCTTATAACAAGTATCATGGGTTTAATATACTGTTTTTTGTAGGAAATGATCAGAAGCCACCCACCTTTTCCACAGAGAAACTCTTTACAGGTATTTACTGAAGATGCCACTATTTCTGTCCATTAGTTAATTAGTGTACCCCAGGCTTCTAAAAAACATCATGTTTGGACACACAAAGGAATAATAATATCAATGGTATAAAAAAATTGTCAGTAACAACTGTTCAAAGAAGTGGAATACATGCAATTTCAATCCTCATGCTTTGCTGAAGTTGAAATAGAGTAACAAGGAATCTGAGTAGAGCTAATTACCCTAAAGATGTATTGTCAGGTACTCTTGAAGCAGACGAAACATGAAAAACAGGAAGGAATGATTAATTTCTCTAGCAATAGGGATGGATCTAATAGTGAGAATGTTAATAAAGGATCAATCTATAACTAAATAAGCTTTTTAATGCTTACTTTTAACATTTATTATGTGGATTAAAAGTGGCTAACTGAAATAATCTTTCCAAAGCTGATGTGCATAGTGACAGATGCCATTGCTATACAATAGAAATTACTCAGATCAGTGTCGCGCTGATGTCATTGTACTCAAACATCAAAACCATTAACAGGGAAAAACGTTTCCATATGGATTGTATACTAGACAAATGGCTAAGTGTTTCTTCCACTAATAACAGTTCTTGTTAGAATCAATATCAGGCAAATGAAAAGTCTTTTTTTTCTCCCTCTTAAAATACGTGATCCTTTAAAGAAAAGTATGAAACAATACACAGTCTCTTCATCTTATCAGGCATAATAACTACCTGTCCTTGACAGCCTCCTGGAGTTTTTAAAATAATTTTTGAACTTATATATGCTTTTGATTTCCTTGATATCCTGTAGCTTTAAGTTTCATAGACTAAACACGAACTTTTTTGTTTAATTTTATATGTGTTGCCTAAGCATTTAATGGGGCACCCCTTAGCTCTCATTTCATGCCAAACAATGCACCATTCTGTCTTCCTCACAGGCTTGCTTTTTTTCTTGAGCAGTGGAGAACCTAACGAAATCAGTGACGATAAAACTAGAGTGGTAGAGTGAGACCACTAGCTAAGACCAAGTACTCAGGACAGTGAGCTCTGGAGAAGCTGCTAACTACTTAGGCACCTGAAGAGCTTTGTATCTGTTCTCTTGAAACTGGGGTATGCTAAAATGAAAGGCCATGTTAGATAATGTGAGGCTTCATATTTTCCATCAAACAGCAAAACCTTAACACAAGGAGAACACATTTATTGTCAGGTATTGAATTAGCCTCCAAAAGAGCCAAAATTGGTTGAATGCAACCAATTTTCAATAAGGATAAGAGTGTTGAAATTAAACTTGTGTGTTCTTCATTTTTAGCAAGGTCAAAGGCATGCAAAACCTCATTGACATCTCTCTTAAATCTTTAGTTTGTTTTATCAGCAAAACACCTCCAAATACTAAAGAAGTAAAAGTGAAAAATGTCTTTGTGCTTGGTAATAAATAATATTCAGTAATAAAGCACTCAGTTGGACCAGTTGTTTATGTGTACATGTAATCATAATGCAGATATGTGCAAAAATAATTAAAATTCTGACACTTGTGGCCAGCACATATACCCCTCTAAACACCCATGGTACTGATGCTGAAATCTCCAAAGAGCTTGTGCTGTTTCCCCAGAAAAGATGCAGGGAAATCATAAGCTTTTACACATCAGTTATCATTATACTATAGAGTGCTAGGAAACATCCCTCTTCTGTTCTCCTCACATTAGCAAGCTCTTCTAAGGAAATAATTTTCCAATAAAGAACTTTGCAGCAGAAAATATTTTAAAAAAATAAGATATATTTGGTAGACATATTTTCCTTCCAACTTTTGCCCTTTGCTCCAAAATATAGTGCCCCCTTTCTGTATAGATGTTTTTCCCTACAAGGGAGCTTTATATGGTATTCCAGAGAGAAATTGTTGTTCCTCTTTTTCTGCTTTGGAAAATAAGGATATAAAGGTTATTTTAGGATCATGAAAGGACTCCCATTCATTTATGCAGACAAATTACTGTATCCAGATATACTATTAGAATACTAAAATCAAAATATTATTCTTGCTATAAATCATCGTTTAGCATATTATCATGATGACGTGTTCTGATGAACTCCCAACTATATTTTTCCCTTCCAAAAGAAAGCTTAAATAAAAGGAAAAACCAAGAAGCTTTGGAGGTTTTATTTGCTGTTCTTCCTAGACGCCATTTCTAGAAGATCCTACAGCAAATCCTAAATGTGCTAAACGGTTGTATTTAGAATATGTTGTTTCTTGAAAGCTGGTGCCTTGTAAAATAAAATAATTTGATTTTTTGGAAGGTTTTGTTCCCCTAATGTTTTGCTAGTATTTTTAATTTACCTATAGATTTTACAAGAAGAATATGTCGGTATGCAAAATTTACTATTCAAGGATAGTAGAAAACAGATGGAAAATAAAAAGAAGAAAAGTAAATCAAGTGCTTAGTGTCATTCAAGACAGCAGTTACATAGTTCATATAGTCACCATTTTTCCCAGGTGTGTCTTTTTTTAAGTTATAAACAATGTAAACCTATGGTAACTTAAATATTGAATATTTAAGAAGATAAAGAAAAGAAAAATAGAAATGTTACTTTTGTTTCATGTATTGTTTTGTGAAAAAGGGCATTATTTTTTTCTAAAAGTGTAAGCCATTTTAAGAAGCTAAAACCAGTCTGTACCTTGCAAGGAAAGAACCATGCCCCACATACAATGAAGAAAAATAATGCAGAAAAACATCTCTGTAGAACCACCATAAACTAAATGAGATGGTGTATCCTACTTCATTGATTGTAAACAACTTTACAAGACTGTAGTTGAGCTATTAACAACTTGTTTGAAATGTTACCCTTTTTTCTCTGCAAAAGTACCTGGAAATGTATATAAATTAAGTCTTAGATCAGTTTAAAATGCTGATTTTAGTCATGGGTTCAAAAGTTTTTGTATCCCAGTTATAAACTCAGTTTATGGATTTCAAGTGATGATTTCTCAGGGCAAGGTTTTCCCTATCTTAATTTCCACTTCCAGGTATAAAGTCTCCCATTTATACTGTCTTTTATTTTTTATTTTGCTTTTTGTGCTTGGAGAAAAACTTTAAACCATTTTCAATTTTCCCTAAAACCAAAATAATAGACAAAAAGTGTTTTAGCTAAATAGATATTCAAGAAACAGATCAGCAAAATATCATAATAGCTCACGGTTCTTTACTCCTTTGCACAATCAGGAAAAAAAAGAAGCCCACAGCTCTCTAGCATCAACAGAAATGAAAAGACTTTCGCCAGCCTATGGGAGATCTTGTTTTAAATCCTTCTTAATGTTATGAAGATCCTTGACAGTCGAGTGCTAAAGCTGTGTATCTGTAAACCATGAACACACCGCTAGATGGTGCTCCAGAACACATATAGTCCCTTGGATTTGTAAACCCCGTGGAATAAATGGCATAGAGGATTGCATTCATCACGACGCTACCTGATTTATAACTTCTAGGGGTTTAGTGTCCGTGGTAAAAACCTAGAAATTATTATGAAGCTACTGGAATCCCGGTACGGGATGAGAATTAGGTGTTACAGAACAAAATATCCAAAATATCGAGTGAGTTTCCCAGTGCTAGCCATGCATGTAAGGGTAGACTTGAAGACAGTGAGTGCCTTAAAATTCATCCCATTCCGGGGGCAAATGCCTTCTCCAGGAAAGGCTTCTTCTATGTTCTTGGTCAAAAAAGGTCCTTTCCACTCTTCCTCACAAGGACTTGGAGCTGTTAATTGTTCAGGCAGGTATGTATGTTCTTGAAACAATGGGCAAGATACGTGGGATTCTCTAGTATTACGATTATGAGAAGTCTGATTTATGGTCATTGTTTCAAAAACTTTTCAGTCTCTTAATCTGAGCCAACAGCCACTAACCAGTTCCTGTAAAGCAACAGACTCCCTGTCAGGTGGGAGAGATATTTGCCTACCTTTAGGCAACGGAAAATGGGAGGGGATTTAGTTTCATTACAGGGTGTCATCTAATCACTGAGTTGTTATACATGCCAATCATCAAGTTTAGAAAGAAAGCTGTGTGGGAGTCTACTGATTAGGTTTTTTCTGAGGCTAAGCCACACAGGAACATAAAAAGAGGAAACTCCAGACTACCCAGGCTTAGGTAAGGATTTGTGCTGGCTAAAACTGACTCGTGTTTGCTTATGTACTGTTAGGAATACAGAGAGTGGCAAGACCAAATCTGAGGTACCAGTGGAGCATCAGTCAGAATATAAGCTTGTGTTTTTAGGTACCTGCTTCTACTTTAGTCCATCCTAGACACTGAGGTGCTGGTTTTGACATTCACCAGGTAAAGGTTACGGTGAAATGTCTATATTGAACAGTTCTGTCTACATATTTAGTGAGATTTTCTGGCTATATGTGATAAATCATCATAATCAAAATAACTAAGGGAAAACATTTCCATTATTTTTAATTTTCTTTGTGAAGAGTAGCGGAGGTATTACTCTTCTTTTTAGTAGAAAGCAATTATTGACTGCCTTTCACTGAGGAAGCAGAATTCAGTTCAGCTTCCTTGGAGCAAAACCATGTCGATTTCACACAGAAAAAACAAAAGAACTTTAGAGTGGACAATGAACAGCCTATGAAAGAAAGAAATCAAAACAAAAGAGATGGAACCTCTTTTTGTTTTCCTTGTGGAGAATGTCTCTGGCTTAAGAAAAGGGAAAAGAATGAAAAGCTTCTTTGATTGATTTTGCCACTAATAGAATAGCACAAAAGCATGTTAATTGCTTTAAAATGGAGATGGAGAACTTAATTCAAAATTGGCATAAACATATTCAGCTTCCATTGAAGTTCGCAGTAAGTGAAAACTATGACTCTTCAGGCTGTCTTCCAATAAAAGTGTATGCATGGAAAAGCACAAACTATGAGTTGCATGGTACTCACATTTCTGCATTACAAACAAGAGTTACATTGCACTGTATATATCTTTATTACTCTATGCTATAGATTTCTCAGTATGGTGGTACTATACACTGCACTAAACCTAAATTAGATTTTAGTAGATCCAGAGTACTTCATGACTATAAGGCCAGGGAAGATAATTGAGTGAAACGGCTGCTTGAATGAGATTTGGTCTTATCAAGTTTCCATGTGCCTTATGTATTTTCATGCTAAGTTCTTAAAAAATGGTGGTAATGTTTTCCTTACTCAGTAAAGTTTTGTGAAACCTTCCCATAATTTGGAAATGCAAAATGTATCAAAATGATTTTGACATAAAGATGTCAAATTTGCTGTAAAGTTGCAGTGCCATAACCCCAGCAGAAGTGAAGTCTCTTCTTTTGTTGTCACAAATTCTAAGTATTTTCTGAGCGAAAGGCAACCTTTTTCATAATTGTGGTACACAAATCAATATTATTTCCTATACAATATGCCAAAATGAATAGTAGTAACACCAGCTTCCTATCACTTGTGCAATTTCTTCAAGGCTATTTTCAAGCTTCATTGCTTTTCAGTATAGGAAGGTGAATAAGATGTCAATGGGATAGATTTAGTACATTTGGGGTCTGTGTCGTTTGTAATATTTGCCAATTCTTGATTAAGCAGATCGACATGCCCATGCTCTCAAGGTCAGTAAAATTAGATAAGGATGTGAACAAAGGTGAAGAAGCTGTTCTTGAAGATCATGTGTAAGCAGTTCAAAAGTATTTCATCTGATATTTAAAAGTACAAATCTCTGGACTAGTGTAGAAAAGGCTGGACACAACACAGGGCATTTACTGAATCTAAGCAAGATGGATTAGTTCAAACCAAATGGAATGATATGGAAAAAAATTGACTTGGCTATTGAGTAGTAAAGTCAGCAAGCTATAGCTGCAGTGCCATACACTGTAGTCTTCAGCTTTTATAAGCTAGGAAGGCCATGGCTGGGTCAGTACTTCACTCTGAGTTTAGAAATCTGAGTAACAGCTAGTTGCAGCTGGAAGTAGATTTGATATCATGGTAAGTAGCAGCTTCCCCTGAGTCAGTTCAAAATCATACGATAAAAAAGGTATATAATTTGTGGTCTGGTACAGCCTCATCTCTCTCTGTCAGTGGAAGGTGTTAAATTCAGTTCTGGATAAATTTCATCTCTGGCTCATTATTTTGCTCCTTTATGCTGCATTTTGCCTACATAAATTCCTGCTGAGTGCTATAAAATAGTTACTGTATTTTATCCTGAAAGGATAACTTCTTCTGTAGCTGTGACTTGAGAATTCTTCATTTGGATTCTCATTTCCTTCATCAGGGAATACTGGAATGATAATGCTTAAGTTTAAGCTTCCAGAGTTAAAAAATTGCAACCAAACAGCTATTGTGAGGGCAGTCATGGTAACAGATAACACAGCACAGGGTACTGAGTGGTTTTTTCCACATGGTAATGTAGCTTCTATAAATTACAGTCTATGTGGTTCTACCCTTTATCATTGTGATTGGGCATTCTATAATCATTGAAACATACATTAACAGTACAGCATATAAAAAGAAAGATGATTAGCCATGAAATACTGTGTTCATTTCATGTAAAAGGACGTTCACACTGACTAAAATGCCAGTATGCATGAGATCAGTTTATGAATACCAATGGCTGTGGAAAGAGAAATATAACAAATCAGGAAGCAGCAAGAGACATGCTGGCATAAGCTGGAATCATATGGGGCCATAATACATGCTTTACGCTTTATTACAATTTTCCAATTAGCTGACTGCTGGAAAACACCCTGGTTTAGTGTGTTAGCGGCACAGTTTGCTGCTGCTGCTGGGTGTTAGAATGCAAAGACAATCATGCCATATTGAGACTGTTATGGACAAACAGAGCAGAACCACCCATGTAACCTTTTAATAATTAAAATTTTCTGCTTTTCTAAAATGCTTTCCAAGTGTTTCAGCAGGTTCAGGACCCTGTTCGTGTCTTGTGTGCTGAAAAGTGTTAATGGTTTACATGCCATTTGTAGAAAATCTTAATTAAAAAAAATATTGTGAAAATGACATTGGTATCTTCCCTTCTCAGTCCCCATATAAGCCTGTAAGGCATCTCTGTCTGAATGGCTTTAGGATGATAAATATATTGTGTAAATTAAAGGAAAACAAATCCTTTATAGTCACTGATTATATCTCCACAATTTACAAAGACTGAATCAATGCACTGATAGAAGTTCTTAGTGAGTCATCTCAGCCGCCAAATCCTTTTCGCTCTTTCCCTCTTGCACTAAGATTTTTGTTTCTCTGCTGTTTTCTGTTCTTCATTTCTCGCATAATTCTGAGAGATAGCCCAAGGAAGGTAAAAACCTCAGGGTATGTAGATCACCATGTTTCTGCAAAGCCATGTACCGATTTACACCAGATAAACATCTGGATCTAGAATTACTAACAACTGCTGCTGTATTGGAGACAGGAATCAAAACACAGCCAAGGGTTTTGTTTACAAAACAAAATACTATAGGAGAGGAAACATCAATCATACTCTTTCAGATTTCTTCTTTAGGTGATGACAAGAATAGCAGGTTTTGACTCAGCTGAGTTAAATCCACTAGATGTCTAAAGTGCTATGAAAAGGTAGTTTAGGCACTTGGCACACTTCTGTCTGGATATCATCATCCTTGAGTATTACCTAACGTATGAAGTCTGTATCTACGTTTTGCTAGAAATATCCATAAGCTTTCAGGGAATGCCTTAGGCACTGAAAAGGGAGAGTGCAGGATTATGTGCCCTCCTCAACCCAAGGAGATTCAAACATACATCTCACTCCTCCCGGGAGCCGTGATGGACAAGCAGATCAACAGACCAAAGGTAATGGCACAGTCCTTCAACTCACTGGATTTCTGCTCTTTTACAGAAATTGATGTAGAACTCAGGGAGAGAGGGAGGGGGAGAGGGAGGGAGGGAGAGAGGGGGAGGGAGAGAGAGGGAGGGAGAGAGGGGGAGGGAGAGAGAGGGAGGGAGAGAGAGGGAGGGAGAGAGAGGGAGGGAGAGAGAGGGGGAGGGAGAGAGGGGGAGGGAGAGAGAGGGGGAGGGAGAGAGAGGGGGAGGGAGAGAGGGGGAGGGAGAGAGAGGGGGAGGGAGAGAGAGGGGGAGGGAGAGAGAGGGGGAGGGAGAGAGAGGGGGAGGGAGAGAGAGGGGGAGGGAGAGAGGGGGAGGGAGAGAGAGGGGGAGGGAGAGAGAGGGGGAGGGAGAGAGAGGGGGAGGGAGAGAGAGGGGGAGGGAGAGAGAGGGGGAGGGAGAGAGAGGGGGAGGGAGAGAGAGGGGGAGGGAGAGAGAGGGGGAGGGAGCACATAAAGACCCCAGCTCTTCAGTTCCATGTCCTGGTCAATAGGCTCTAGAGTCACATCTTGTTTGCTTCTGGCACTGGGATGTAGCTTCCCCATGTCGGCTAAACCAGTTTCCTAGCATGTACTCCTGCAGTTGGGACCAGCCCCCCAACCTCAATGAAATGCCATCTTTTCAGTCTAGAAAGACAATTTTATTCCAGAAAATGGAAATGAAGCAAGTGGAGCTTTACATAGGCTTTATTTGTATAACAAACAAAATGAAAACAATCATAACAAAGTAAAACTAGTATCTTAGAGATAAAAAGGAAAAAACCAAACCCAACAACCCCACCACAAAATAAAGACAATAAGTGAGAAAGAATTAAGCTTGCTGGAAAACCTTTTCCACTACACCACCTTCCTTGAAAATTTAATTCAAAGTTTTTAGCCTGAAAAAAAGCATTTTTTTCCTGAAAGAAAATTATGGCTTCCAAACAATAACAACAACAATGAACAAAGGAGAAGACAGGAAGTTGTAAGGGCACAAAAGATACTCTGTTAATATTCTCTGGTTCTGTTAATGTAATTTTGTTATCTGGTTATTTAGTATTCTCAGATCCTTCTCCAACTTTTCATAATCAAGTTTCGCTTTTACTAACTTTTGCATATGCATATTTTGAGCTGTAGATGTTTTAGAACTGATTTCTGTGGAACTCATTCATGTCAAAATTAACTGCTTACTTCTGTCTTTGTATTCTTCTTTAAAATCAATTATGAACCCATAAAATCACCTTCCCTCTGAATTTCATTATTTTCATGACAGGTTAGTGTCTATAAGAAGTCCTGTTGATAAGTCTTTTCATTGTATAAATAAACAACAGGAATCTAGTCATTTTATATACATTCTTGTTTAGCACTTCAGCTAAAATCTTTTTCTACAAAAGTTATGGGATTCATCTTTGCTGCATCAATATCTATCCACATATTTGCTAACTGTAGTCTGTATTACAATTTCTCCTAATTTGACTAGTAATAATATGTGTCATGTTTATTGGTCTGTTGATGCATGGATATCATTAAGAGCTCTGTTTTAAAAAAATTGTTACATTTCTTACCTTGGGCCTGAGAACAATTTAACCAAGAGGTGATATAGCAAATTAAGTGTTTGTAAATGTCACTAATTTCTTAAGCACTCTCAGGTGAATAGCAACTGAACTTAGCTAGAGTTTAAACTTTGTTTTCTTCACCTGGTTGCAAAAGGAGTTCTTATTTCTAACATGCTTCTTTATGCAGTTGTTAAACTGCTAATGTGATTTTTTTTTTCCTGAGATAATAGACATTGTTGACACAAGTATAAGAGAGATTTGAAATAAATTTTGGGTCCTGCATTTCTACTGATTGTTAATGCTTTTAACAGTTCCTTTTAACTCCCTTTTAACAGACTTCCTAACTTTGTATGCAGTTTGCCTTTTTGAAGTAAAGCTATGGTGGATTTTTTAAGGCTTTCATATATAGAAAGTAATGTTAAAGTTTAAATGTATCCTGGTCATGATTTCAGAATGCACCAAACCTGAAAATGCTAAAACAATCTTTGCGAGGATAAAATTAAAGAATTTTAATTACTTGCGAGGATAAAATTAAAGAATTGTTTCTTCCATTATTGATTCTCTGACCTGTTTTCTTCCTAAGGTTGAGCCAAACACAATCAACAGGTCTTCCTGTCAGATACTGCATCATAATTTATTTTAATGATAATAATACAAAACTTATCTAACTGGCCGCAGCTCAGAATGATCTATTCTGCGCATTTCATTGCCAAGGAAAGGGGGAATCTGCACAACTCAGTGGAGTTTGCCAAAGTCTGATAAATCCTGTTACTTTCTTAATGTACAGGTGGATCCACCTGTGTTTTTACTTTTGGACAATGCTGATGACTTTCCCCTAGTTAAGTTATGCAATTCTTAACAAAGTTAATTTGTTTTTCCATAGAAGCTTCCTATTTTCTTTGATAATTCATCCATTCTGTTGACAGTCCATCCATTAGTGTATTTTTTATTAGATAGCATGTTGTTCTTGTTAGACATACATTTTCAGATAACCATATCATCTGTGGAACATCTATCAGGATATGCTAGCTTTATACACACACACAAAAAAAGGTGCAAATAAAGCAGATTTTAAAACATGTTATCTTGTGTTTTTCCAAGTGTGGGTTAAGATAGAATTAATACATTCTTGATCATGTATGTATTTTTAGAGCGATCAGATTTCTCAAGATCTCTGGAAATTCAGGTTACATAGTGTGGTGGGTTGATTCTTGGCTGAATGCCACAAGCCCACTGAGCTGCTTTTATCAGTCCCCTCCTTAACTGGACAGGGGGAGAGAAAAAACTGTGATTAAAGGCTAATGGGTTGAGATAGGGACAGGGAGGTCACTCGCTAGTTACCTTTGTGGGCAAAACAGACTCAGCTTAGGGAAATTAATTTATTACTAAGTGAAATCAGAGTAAGATAATGAGAAATAAAACCAAATATTAAACCACCTTCTGCCCCATCCTTCCCTTCTTCCTGGGCTCAACTTCACTCTCAATTTCTCTACCTCCTCCCCCTGAGCAGTGTAAGGGGATGGGGAATGGAGGTTGTGGTTAGTTCATCCCACATCTCTGCTGCTGCTGCTTCCTCATTCTCTTCCTCTGCCCCAGCGTGGGGTCCCTCGCACAGGAGACAGTTCTCCATGAGCTTCTCCAGCATGGGTCCTTCCCACGGCTGCAGCTCCTCACACCCTGCCCCAGCGTGGGTCCCCCCGCGGGGCGCAGCCCCTCAGGCCCAGGCTGCTCCCCGGGGGTCCCCGCGGGGTCCCCAGCCCTGCCCGCAGCCCGGCCCCAGCCCGGGCTCCTCTCCCCGCGGGGCCACGGGCCCTGCCAGGAGCTGCCCCAGCGTGGGCTGCCCACGGGTCACAGCCTCCCTCGGGCACCCCCTGCCCCGGCGTGGGGCCCTCCGCGGGCTGCGGGGGGGTGTCTGCTCCCCCGGGGGCTCCGTGGGCTGGGGGCACAGCCTGCCGCACCGGGGGCTGCACCTCGGGCTGCCGGGGGGTCTCTGCTCCGGCGCCTGGAGCCCCCCGGCCTCCTCCTGCCCTGGGTGCCGCCAGGGCTGCTGCTCTCACACAGTCTCACCCCTCTCTCCAGCTGCGATTTATTGCGCAGGTTTTCCCCCCTTCTGAAATACGTTACCCCCAGGCGCTGCCACCGTCGCCATGGGGGAAGCTGCCAGCAGCTCCTCACACAAGCCACCCCTGTAGCCCCCCACTACCAAAGCTTTGCCAGGTAAACTCAATACGCATAGCAATAGTAAAAGCAAAAAAAGTGTACACACATATATGTGTACATATCCACATGTATAATAAACTTTACATCTATCCAGTTGCAGCAATGTTAGTAGTGGCTATGAAACTTGTTTACCTAAATATATTTGATTTTTTTCTAGCCTACAGCATTTGAGTTAATAATAAAATGTTAGCACTACTTCCTAACTAGTTCTGTGTTGCAGCATTCTCCAAACTATCAAGCTACAACAAGGTCTTTTACCATCTCATACCAGCATACTCTTCATACAGTCCCTCTGCTGCCTTCTCCCCGCCTCACCCAGGGCGCACTTTCCCTTCTTTTGCTTTTTCCTCTCTCTCTTCCTCAGCTGTTCTCTCTTCACTGACTCTCAACCACTTACTTAACCAGCCACACCTGCACCTTATCTAAATCGGCCAACCCACCGCCCCTGAAGCCAGCCCACAGTTGTATATTAGTAATGATAATTAACCCAGCTTCGTTCCTCTACAGGTCTGGTATGTCATGTGTAGGAATTCTGTGTTGTGTTGATAGTGTTACTTACTTACCCTACAAAATACTGAAGTTTCTACCGTTCCTATATTTTTTGAAAGGTTTTCCACCTCTGTTTTTGTCATGCATGTATTTTTTTGCATGGTGTTTTTAGTTTTCTAGGAATTTTTCTACTTTAACCAAGTTTCTGATTATTTAATATAACCTCAGGTTTTAACAAATCATAGAATCATTTGTGTTAGAAAAGACCCTTAAGATCATTGAGTCTGACTGTAAATGAGAGGTAATACTGTTTTTCAATTAGATTCAAAGAAGTAGTCAGCCTGGGACAGAGTTCATATGAAAGTTGGTCCTTTGCCAGTAGGATTGCTGTAAGTCCTGCTAGATTAATGTTCTATTTGGTGTACAAACTGTGTTTTCTGTTTGGAGCCCAGATTGTGATCAGATCTGTTTCACAATTTTCTGCTTCTTTCACACACTGCCCCCACCCCCTTTTATTAGGAATACGGCAGTTTGTTGAAACCAATGTTTTCTATGTAAATATTATTTTCAATAAGAATAAATTTTTCTACAAAATCTGAGACATCTGTCTCTCTGCCCATTACAAGTAACTCAGTAGCTGAACTAATAGGTACTAAACTGAGATGACCTTAAGCTGTCTCATAGCCCCAGGCCAGAGATTTGAACCTAGCTGATGACCTAAATCTATTAAACCAATCATTATTCTGGTGTACATCTCTCATAAGAACTCCCATTGGAAATATTTAACTTTGCATATTGTAACATTCAGCAGAATAAATTGAACATTGTTTTTACTTTGGAGGACTCCAGCCAATGTATTTATTACTGAAAGGGATTAGGACACTTAAATTGTTTTCCTGAAAAGGGGGGTGAGGAAAGGAAGGAAGGAAAGAAGGCAGGCAGGCAGGCAAAACATAAATGCATATTGTGTTTTGGAATCTGCAAAACAAGCCACCGCCCGCCTGACTGAACTTGTTGTGTGATAGTTAAAATAAGCAATTACCCAAAGGAGGAATTATTTTAGCTTTAATAGGAAAGTTTATAAAGACTCATATGAGGGCTAACATCATGACCTAAGCTACTAGTGAGCATAGACTGTTAATAGAAATGGATATACATTTCTTTGGCTATAATAAATTATGACTCAATTGAATATGGAAATCACAGGTGTTTAAGTACATACATCCTTTCTCATTCCAGTAACACAATCAACATCCCTGTTATTTGTGATAGAATTATGAAGTTAGGTTTCTGGGCTCATCTGTCTCAAACTTTCTTTATGGTCATGTGGAGTTTTTTACTACTATTGATCCATCATTATCTTCCTATATGGTATTGATAATAGTACCATTTCTATCAGCAATTAAAGTTCTTTTTTACACTTAATTAATTAATTTATAAGTTTTTCTATACAAACTTTCTCTGTAGAAACCTTTGCTTAAATTTAGACCTTCTATTAATTTTGAAAAATATTTTTTGGGGTAATATATAATGTTAACTTCAATATAGCATTGATAGAAAGAACGGCAACATGAGCAAACCTTTGAATAGACTGTTTTCTGTATAACAGTTTTTTCTTCTACAGAAATGTTGGCTTGAAAAAAAATCTTCTATTGGGGTGAGTCAAACTAACATAAATGTTGCTGTCCACCTGAGGACCTCACTTGTGACTGTCCCAAAGGTTAAAAAAAGCAGATTTCTTCAAAGATGTTTGGTGACAGAAATGACTGTTGGGCTCCACAGTGCACTTTGAGAATAAAAGTCTGTGTGACAGCAGAACATGTATACCCTATTATAAAAGTTTGCCCTGGTTGCTCTGAGTATTTAAATGAATGGTATTCATACCTTTATACTGATAATGCTAATAATGCAGAGTCAAATATGTATTATACATGCAAAGATGCTTGCTCATTAAAATGTATGTATTATTACCATGACACAAGCCATCACAATCTTGGAAGCTATGATTTCATTTTACTAGATAGCATAATTTTATTTTAAATACTACTATGAAAAATTGCATATCTAGTTAGACGAAAATGTCAAAATTGGTAAGAAAGACATAGCCATAAATAGAATAAGCAATTATGATGAATGTTTAGGGTATTTTATATTCCTTCATTATTTTATTCAGTTATGAAAGCCATCATGTGGTCATTTGCAGCATTCCTTTTGAGTGTTTTTAGGATGAGGTTTTATCAAATGTGAATTTAGGAGTAATTGTAAAATTGAAACCATAGTGTAATGTAACATACCAACATCACCACAGTGTGATTCTAACTCAGTAAAAATAATGTAGGAAGTGTTCTTTGCATCTACTTAACTTTGTCCTTATTTGTAAAAACATATACCTGGTAAGCTTCTAAAATTACCTTGCTTGAAACTTCATTCTGTTAAAAAGCCTTGATGTATTAGAAGTATGTAAATCCATCAATGCAAGTATAAGTTTAATGTGCTTGATCTATCTAGAAACACAATCTGTAACTCTACATTTCTATTTTTAAAGTAGATGTACGTGTTAAGAATTCCAGAAATTATTTTAAACAAATCTGAAATAAAATTCATTGCAAAGAAAAAAAAAATTAACCCCAAAGGCAAATATATTCATATATATATATATAAAATACATATTTATGTATTCACATCTTCATTAAAATATGCTAGAATTAGCAATCTAGAAATATAATATATATAATATTTTAAAATGCTTTGAAGTCATGTTCAATAAGCACAATTGTAAAGTTGGCCTAACTAATATATACTGGATTGAACACTTCCAGCAGGACAGCAAAAGGAAGTTTTCTTCCCCTACTCTGTTCTGCATTGCTGGTAGATTCCATCAGTCAGGACAGCGTCAGTGGAGAAGAACATGAGGACACCCTTTACTGGCTGTCTTCTTTCTCACAGAGGAATCGCTTATTTCTTCCTAAAGAAGTTTAAAATGTTTTGGGATGTTTTCCCTAGGACAACATGTATGAGCATATCTTCTCCATAACAGGAGCTAGGTTTACATTTCTAGATTTTCAATGATGTGGTAACTTTCTGGACTCTCCAAATCACAATATGGAAACACTACCATTTCAATAAAGGGTTTATTTAGCTATAGCAGAAATACATGGTCTTCTCCCTATAAATACCCAGGAAATTTCAGATTTAATTGAAATTCTGTTTCAATATATCACAGAGCTATAAAACTTTTTTCTTTTTTTTCTTTTTTTCAGAAGTCTTTCTCTTTCCAATTCAGCATGCATAAAGCTTGTAAGTTGTATTCAGTGAAAATGAAAAGCTTTATGTCTCTGAGACTCATTACTATGTAAATGAACTAACAAGCGTGTGCACAGCAAAGCAGAGGCTATAAAAAGTAAAATGGAGTTTAGTTTACCAATATTTTGCAAGTGTTTTAACAGCTTGCACAATTAAGTTTGGAACTATGGTGAATTGGATTTTTGTGTATATTTTTATCTGTTTGATTGACAAAATTTTTCCGTTGTTTAGCTCTAATTACTTTTTCTGGGTTACTTTCAAGTTGGAGATTTGCATTTACTAGGCATCATGTATTGTTGCCATCCTATATCACATGAGGATATATCCATATGTCCAGTCGCTTGGCTGTCAAGAACTGGGGAACAGAGAGGAAGTACATGAGCTTATCAAAATCCAAAATATTGTCCAAGAAATCGAAGTCTGGAGGAAATCATATTTCACAGCTAACACATTTTGAGGGAAAAATCTTAGATATGGAGACATATGCCCTCTATCAGGCTGAGAATGGGATTGAAACAGTTTTGACTGCTTCCGTTGGTGTAATCCTCTAGATTATGAGCTATTATCAAACATAGATATGAGAACATGACCTTGTTTAAATAAACATTTTCATCACCCTGTTTTAAACATACTTAGAATATGGGTATTGCATCAGAGCTCTCAGGGATTTTTAGGCAGTGTAGCAGCTAGAGAGTGATTCCTCATAACTAAATGTAGATGCCTATGTATGACTGAATCAATCCAATCACTATTGAATAGAAAAAAAAGAACATCTCATCCTAGAGCTGACTCCTGAAGTAGCTTAGATAAACTGTTTTCTAAATGTTTCCTATTTTACTCTTGAAGGGAAGATGAATGGCTTGGATAAAACCATCTATACAGCAGACATCTGAAATCCACACTTATTTCTAGATCTCATGGAGGTTTAGCTATAAGAAATGCTCACCTGCTTATACTGACATAGTACTAGGCATGTGCCAAAGTGGAGCTATACAGGGTCAAGAGCTGTAAAATCAAGTAATACTATGCATCTCTCTGTTCACACAGGTTGCCATATAAGCAAGCAGGTACTTTTCATTGCAGTCCTTTTAATTCATGCTATGCTTTGCTGTAGACACCTAAAAGACCTCTTCTAGATATAATTCTAAATCTTTTGGGAAGCTTTTGTTTATGTTTTGCATATCATCTCATAATTCTTATGAAGAAAGAGCATTTTTCTTATGGAAAGTAGCACTATTACAGTATCACCAAAACAAACAGGTTAAATAGATTAAGAATTAGCTGATAGATCTCAAAATGTGTTATCTGGCATCTTTCCAGATGCAACCTAAAGATGTGCTTGTATATACAACTCATAGAGATAACAACTCTGACTGACTTAAGGATTGACACAATGGCAAGTATGGAAATGAAAAAAAAAGTCATATATAATAAAATTAAAAATTTGATGAACTGAAATAACTAGAAAAATGTTTTAAAAAAACAAATCTAAAGTTATATACCTAACCATAAGAAATATAAACCACATCTACTGCATTCTAAAAACAGTGGCTCAGAAAGTGTTCCGATCCATAAATAACTCAGCAATAGCTCCCAAAATGGAGCTGTAATGAATAGTATCATGTTTGAGGTGTAAATAGAGACTAGTAAGTAGGAATAGCAATATTTATCCTTGCAGATGGGTAGGATAATAGTAAAATGTTTTATATAGTACTGATGTTTGCATTTTAAAGTGGACACCAGCAGCAATACAGAGAATTAAAGAAAATGTTTGACAGCAAGAGATATGATGAGATCAGTCTGTGTAGTTTATTGAAAAGAATTTTGGGAGTTAACTTGGTTACACTGTGTAAGTGTGGGGCAGAAAGTTGAATACAAAGGACCCTCTAGTCCAACAGGAGAAGACAACAATTCTTAATAGATCATGCCAGACAAATTAAAACTAAAAATGAAGAGAGTTCATTAACTCCTGGAACAAACTACCAAAATGATTGCCGATTTCAGTGTCTCTTGAGGATTTCAGTTCAAGACTACCATCAGTCTTTGTAGAAGATACGTGTTAGTGAAGTGCAAGTTAAAGTGGAAAAATTTAAAGATCTCTGCTCTGTATATTAAGTCAGATTAGCTGATCAAAAAGGTTCCTTCTGGCTTTAAACTCAGGGAATCTATGAATATAATTAAACCTGATGCAAGGGATAGGAATGCCCATTTTAAAGTAACAATTTCCCATCCTGACAAATATTTGTGTGACCTCCTCAAGTTATCAGAGTTCTGTACTGGTGCAATTTCAGTGATGATTTACCCTTAATTGATAACCTACATTCTCTGGCATTTCCATTAGGTATGTGTAACTGCAGAGAATTTTAGCGATTCCTCCGGTGTTTAGAAAAGCCCAGCAGTGGTTGCATTTTTACATTAATTTGTTGTGAATCTATTTTAAATTCCTCTAGGTACACTTCTACAATCAAACAAAACATTGTTTTATCTAGTTCTGTTCTTATAAGTTGGTTTATTACCATCTCAACCTCACTTTTATTCCAGTATAAAATATTTAGCTGAGTATTAGGGATCACTATCACTATATGTAACACTATGAAGTGTTAGTTACTCCTACTCCTGTCTAAAAAAAAAACAAACCAAAAACAAAAACGAAAAAGCAATGTTCTTCTTCTGAGAGTCACACATCTAGATCTATACCCTAGTGACAAGACTCCCTTCACATGCTTTGCCTCACAAATGACCTAACCTGTCACAAAAGCTGAGACAACAAAGAGCTGTTAAGAGTTGTGTAAGGGACTGGAGACCCTTGCAAATGGAGAATTACATCTTTTAAAATTCACAGGCCTTTTAAAGGGAGGTTTGTGGTTTGCAACTGTGGCATTTTGTCATGAGGGGAAAATATCTCTTGCCAAAAAAGCTGCTCCTGATACCAAATTCTACAATCCCATGTTTTGGAGACTAAGCAGGAGAGTGTGTAAGGGAAGATTCCACTATTAAGAATGCCTATCACCCAAAACCTTCCTGGTCAAGTTGTACAACTGCCAGCTAGATCCCTTTTATCTGTTTTCAGGTCATGGTATCAAATGGGAGGGAAACAGTTCAGAGGTAGCTAGTTGTCAGTAGAGCAAATTGAACACACTGTACCCAAAGCAAATAGGAAATCTGGGAGAGCACAGTGAGCAAGGAGACGGTGTTTTGCAGAAGGCTTATACATTTGCAGAGCTTGAAATGTCTCCAGTTTTGAAACAAAATGCTTGACAAGGACACTTGCCATGATGAAATTTGGTAAACATGGTTCAAAAGGTGGCGTGAAACTACTGGGTTTGGTGTGATATATTTGGTGATTTGTGTGACTGTTCCTTTCCAGCCACAGGCTCAAAGTCCAGTACAAGTGCTAGAGGCGCTGCATTGTTTTTGGGAAGGATCTGACTCTTTAGGTATCCGTGTCCCCCTTAGAGTAATAAGGAAACGTCCCTGTTTGTCGACATAGGGCTTAGCTCAGATGACATCACAGGAAGGAACTGAGAATAACATTTTTCTAGATTTATCCACTGTGCTTGCTGTGTGGCTTTTTAATTTGCCCTAAAATAAGGCTGCAGTCCTTGCTATTATATACATATTTCATATTTATATCTATATCTATCTATATCTCTATCCTATATATATATATATATATATATATATATATATGATTTGATGACCATTGTGTTTATACATTGCAGATAATATAGTATCTTGAACTGAAAGAGTGATTTCAAGTCCAAGGAAAACGGCTTTGTGGAACTGTTAGAATTGTTTAGTTATTTATGTCCAAATGTGTGTGTGTGTGTGTGTATATATATATATATAAAATAAATGTATATAAATATGCATATAGAATATTGTTGTACATGTTATTTTCATCATTCTTCAATAGAAATTAACTTTATTTTAATTATAGTATATATGAATAATAGTGTATTAAAAATGTGTAAATAACATCTGCTGGGTACAAGAGTACTGTTAGCAGAAAACATCTAAGTCCATTTATATATGACTCTGTTCTTTATTTGAAAAAGTGGTTGGCATATTTTTATTGAAGCTGTCACTAAATGATGTTTAAAAATTTAGCATGCATAAATATTTTACTAGAGCTCCTGAGGTCTCCTTATCTTGGTCCTGAAGAAATGTTAGTTACTAAATTGATGAAAAATGTTCCATAAAAGGATTTATTAAATAAATCCAAAAGTACATATTGTTTCAGGGAAGGCAAATGCCAATACTAATTGCTTTTTACAGTATTTCTCAAACATAGATTCAAGGCAAACAAATTAAACAATTTTCATGTTGATAAGGCTTCAAAGCAATTTACAGTTCATCTTAAAACAGGAAATGCACAGCTTTTTGGATTACTCCTTTGTGCTTCCATTTTAGAATCATACCTGACTTGAAACTGCATCGGGTCCTTACCTGAAATTTAACCTACATATCATCACAGATGTGAATTTTTTTGAAATTTACATTTACTTTAAGAGATGCAAGGAAATACTTTGAAAATATATTTTCTCTCTCAGTTAAACTTCTTAACTCTGGAAAACAGGAAAACTGGATTTCAAGGTATAATACTGAAAAAAAATACTGAAACCCAAAGAACAGCCATAGAAGCACTACTTGATCCCCAGAACAAAGCTAAAAAGTGCATTCAGGGAAAAAATAGATTAATAGATCATATTCTAAAGTAAATATAGTCCTAAAATCTGATAAAATACTTATCTTTAAGATAAGCAGGCTATTTCACATGGTTTTGAAACAGATTTTTTGCTGCACTTTGAAAATAATTTTACAATAGGATTTTGATATCAAACTGCAGTAGCATAGGGATGTGGCAATGCGGAAGATCACGTGTTGTGACGGAAATGTAGGAACTAAGTAGAAAACTGCCCATGAAGGGGCTGGCTCTGCTACTAGTATACAAGTGCCTGTGTCTTTCAATAAATTGCCATTTTCCCTTCCCCTCCATGAGAGTCTGAGTGCTGATGGTCCCTCAGGTGCTGCACTGAGGTTTGGACACGTCATGAGCTACAACAAGTGGTGACCCCGACGTGATCCTGGGAGGCAGCGTGCTGGATGACGCTGGACCTCTGGAGGGGCAATGAAGCCAGAAAAAGATGTTGATGTTGATTTTGTGGTACAGTTATTGAAAAAATGGGTGAAGGAGGTGGGGGGAAAATGCCCGTGGAAAGATATAACAGAAATAATCCTATGGATGAAGGGCAGAGGGTTGATTGTTAACCCACAAGATATTATGTGTTGTGAACTGTGGGAAAAATTTGAACATGAAATTTGGGAATCTGAGAAAGTGGCCACGATGGTGTGGGGTTCAACCTGGGGTAAGATATGTTGTGCTATGAACAAATAACGTGAAGAAGCTCAAATATGGGCTGCGGTGGGAGCATCTATATTGGGTACGGAGCGTCCTTGGCTCCTGGGAATAAATCAAGAAGCGCAGGTGGGCACTTCATTAGAGGGGGACTCTAAACCTCCTAGTCCTTTTCCTAATCCACTGGGTAATTTACCGGACAGCCCACCGTCAGAAAGAAAGGCGGAATGCTATCCGGTAGAAGATAAGAATGCAAAGCGGGATCAAAAGAACTTATACCCGACAGATGACCTGGCAAATTTACTGCGGAGATTAAAAGTTGAGGAACAAGAACCGCAGGAAAGGGATAAGGCAAAAGAAAGTAGTGTGCGGGAGGCTATCAGGCAAGGTAAAGACAGATTGCGCAGAACAGACAAAGCAGGGGACAACACCCAAACATGGCGCTGGCGAGAACAGTCGCTGAGTTATTCAGACGTGGCAATCCCCCCTTCATCTAGTTCAGATGAAGAGGAGGATTCAAAAAACTGTGATAACGCAGCCAGCAATGAACACCTGACGCAGACTGGTTGCCTAAATACATCAGCCCAAGGGCGGGAGGAAATTGCAAAATTGTATGGAACAGAGACACTGGGTTGTTTTGACATTGATGTGCAGTATTGGCCTTGCTTTGACGATGTGCAGCTGAGATCCTGCAGCAAAGAGTTAAATAACTTTGAGGGAGTATGAGAAGAAACTAGGATGAGACAGAAACAAAGGAGGAATGTGATCTCACCTCTAGAAGATAAGGAAACATGAACAGTAGAGAGTAGCCTATAGTGAACAGCGCTAAGGAAAGCATATGGATTTGACTGATCACTCAAACTCTATTCATAAGCAGCTTGCTGAGTTGAGAAAAAATGTACAGGCCATAAAGATTGAGAACGGGTTAACGGACTGGCTACAGAGTTTTGGAATTACTGGATGGTTAGAAGATTTGTTTCTGCACAGGATAACAGTATTAATTGCCACTGTAATCTTTTTAATGATATTGATCTGTGTGTGGAATTGCTTTATGAGAATTATGAACAGAATAATAAAAGGGGTCTGGATCGCTCAAAAGCAAAAAGGGGGATTTGTGGAATGACTGGAAGACAATGGACATATTATGAGCAATCCAGACCAAGTAACTTTGTTGTAATAGCAGGCCAAGCAGGCCAAAGGTGTAACAAGCTGCAGCTCTTATGAAGGACATATGCAAAGGCCAAGGGAGACAAAGGAACTGTGTATTCGCAGAGAGATAAGAGCCTTGGACAGAAAGAAAAGAAAAAACAGGATGCCTGCACAAGGGGGGAGCAGTGTGTGGGCACCACACCGGGACCAGTTATAGGGGAGATGGAAGCCTGTGAACGAGTAGTTTTAACCTATCACTGTTTACATAACAAAGCCTGTGTAGCGTGTGTATTTTTAGCTGGGGTTATAAATTGGTGTGAGTCTATTAATAAAGTGGCACTAACTCAAAATAAAAAAAAAAAAAAAAAAAAAAGGGGAATTAAGGGAATGACCCCAGAGGCACGATTAGAGAAAGCATGTTATGTTTTGAACTTTCTGAAAATCTCTGCCGACCATGCGGTGCCTCCCATTGTGCGACATTTTGTGTCAATTGATGACAAGCAGCAAAAGTATGAAGGTGTCTTAGTATGCATGAGAGACCCTTGTACCGGGCATTGGTCGGGACCGCATGATTTGTTAACTTGGGGGAGAGGTTATGCTTGTGTTTCTACAGATGAAGGTCCGCGATGGATACCTGTTCACTGTGTACGGCCTGAGCTTAGTGTGCCGGATCGTGGGAGCACTGCTGTCACCAGTCAACCCAACAACTAACGTGTGGCCTCCTTACTGAGCCAGTCCTTGTCTGGTGTGCCCTTCCTTGGGACTGACCTGTAGACATTGTTGCAAAAAAGTGAATGTATGTGGGGAATGAAGAATCTTACTGAAGGTCTTGGTATTTGGCATAATTGATTACCTCTGTATAATGTTAACCCAAAAGAAGTTGACATTGTTTGCACTTTGAATGTTGATAGTTGTCTTCATGTAGACACTAATGTAGTGGAAAGCTATGATGGGACCATGACACCCACATAAGTCAATACATGAACATGCTGATAAGCATAACGCATTTAAATGCAATGTAGCTTTGGATGAAGCATGTAATGATGTAGTTGATTTATGGAACTGATGGGAACGTATTGCAGCGCTTCTTCTCTTTTCCGGAGTAACAGCAGGGAAAGCATTACAGAATTAAATCACCTTGTTTGTTAGGCAGTTAAGAGTGTGAGTCAAATTTGCCACCATTATATACAAAACAGAGGAACTATTGGTTTTTGTTGTTGGCTCAAGAACATGGCTGTGAGGATTTTGATGGTATGTGCTGCATGGATTTTAGGTGCCCCATTGCGGCAACACGTTACCCAAATCTGAGAAAATGTCAGCCTTTTTGGCATCAATTCACTCAATTGGCAGTATTGTTTGTTTGCTATTGCCTTGGTTGCTGTCATGTTTGCAAGGGCCCTGCAGAACATGACAAACCTGGTACTAGCTGTTCAAAAAACAAAAAGGGGGAATTGTTGGGGTATGTAAACAGGATGTGAAGAGTTGGAACTTAGAACCGCAGCATACGGGCACCTACAGCAACAGCAAATAGCAAGCAAGAAGAAGGATACCTTTACCTCGTTTATTGCGAGCAGTTGCACTTCAGGAAAAAGCAGGTCCATCAGGAACACCAGCCCTGCTGGTGCAAGTCGTAACCGCACAGACGTGTCATCACTGTGGACAACCTGGTCACATTAAACGGAAAAGGAGGGATCCGAAGTTTTTAGCACTGCTACTGGTTTTGGTGTCCTTGATCAATGCTGATCGCCTGTACAATGGGACACTGATACAACTTCAAGAATTGCAAATACTACAATCTATAGTGACTCTGGGTGCTCCCTCCTTCAATGTCAAGGTCTGTCAGCTGATGGGCCCAAATCTACTGCATGGTTGGCGAGCCCCGAATTGTGCTAGTAACAGTAGCAGATGGGACATTGGGGGTAGGAATACATATTGGTGCCCAAGTTCAAATCCCGGTAGGAGTTATTGTAATTCCCCTGGTTATTTTTATTGTGCCTACTGGGGCTGCAAAACTATTGCCATGGTGTGGACCCCGAGTCAACCTGATAGATTTCTTACAGTAACGTGGGGGCCCTTTGGCTGTAAGACCCCTTCTAAAACTGATGGTGGGAAGGTATGGCACCGTGGGACTTGTAAGTACCTCTGGGTAAACGTCACTAACCCATCCGATCCAGCTTGGTTTATTGGCAAAACTTGGGGAGTAATGCTTTGGACATCAGGTACTGATAGGGACACCCTTATTAAAATCGTAAAAGAAACCCCACGGTACATCCCTCAACTTAAACCCCTAGGCCCCAAAGTAGTAATCTCAGGGCTTCTACCTCCACAGACCCCCACCCCTGACACAACTCCCGAAGCAACTAAAGGTACAATTCGTGTCCCTCAAAGACTCATACCGAAAGCCCTGACCCTTATCCCCTTTGGTCCATAATGCAGACGATGTATTTGACCTTGAATGAATCTAATCCAAACACTAACCCCTGTTGGTTATGCTGTGACATCAAACCCCCGTTTTATGAAGGTGTTGCTTGGAATGGCACCTATAATTTCTCTATGGCGGATAACCCCGGTTCATGTAAGTGGGAGAAGTCTAATATCGGCCTCACGATGTTAGCGATCAGCGATGGGGCGGGGGGGGGGGGGGGGGGGGGAGGGGGGAGAACCTGTCTGGGCCGGGTGAAAAGGAGCTGGGCCTCGTTGTGTGCTTATAACATCTCAACAGTCCTTTAGTGGAAACGTCAAATGGGTTATTCCTGGAGAAGGAGGGTGGTGGATTTGTTCCAGGAAGGGCCTCGTACCGTGTGTATCACTTGAACCCTTTAATAACATCACTGATTTTTGTATCCAACTCTTAGTTATGCCAAGGATTCTGTATCATCCCTCGGAGGACATATATGCACACTGGGAAAAACAACCACCACCTGTCCGGGTCAAGAGGGAGCTGATAACGGCCATAACGGTCGCAACCCTCATGGCACTTGGAATCACCGAAACAGTGACTGGTGTCACCTCCCTAGTTCAATAACGGAATGGCTGGACCTCCTTGCGTGCAGCAGTTGATGAGGATTTAGAAGGACTTGAACGATCTATCTCGGCCCTAGAGAAATCCCTATCCTTGTTATCGGAGGTGGTCCTACAGAATAGGCGGGGCCTAGACCTTCTTTTCTTACAACAAGGAGGCCTCTGTGCAGCCCTGCAGGAAGAGTGCTGTTTTATGCAGACCACACGGGCATAGTTAGAGATTCACTAGTGAAATTGTGTGAGGGTTTGTTACAGCGTAAACGAGAACGTGAGGCACAGCAAGAATGGTATGAATCCTGTTTTAACCAGTTTAACCAATCACCCTGGCTAACCACTTTATTATCTAGTCTTGCTGGTCCTCTTCTTATTCTGATGTTGCTTTTAACTTTTTGGACCTTGCATTTTTAATAGATTAGTAGTATTTATTAAGTCTTGCTTAGACACAGTAGATGGATAGTATGTTTTGTTGGCTCACATGACTGACCATAATCACCAATGCACTTAATGTTGTATCTTTGTTAGCATGGAAGGGGGGGAATTGTAGTAGCATAGGGATGTGGCAATGCGGAAGATCACGTGTTGTGACGGAAATGTAGGAACTAAGTAGAAAACCGCCCACGAAGGGGCTGGCTCTGCTACTAGTATACAAGTGCCTGTGTCTTTCAATAAATTGCCATTTTCCCTTCCTCTTCATGAGAGTCTGAGTGCTGATGGTCCCTCAGGTGCTGCGCTGAGGTTTGGACACGTCATGAGCTACAACACCAAACAGTTCCATGAAGACAGTCCCAGTAAATTTTGCTGTTGCTCGGTAAAATGCATGATGCATCAATGGATTTTAGTCTGAGTCCTAAGAAACATTGTTTAGAAAAGGCATTTAAAATTTGCACAAGCGCTTTAAACTTGACAGTAATATTGTCAGTAGTCATCTGAATAGTTAACAGAACAGCTGTGAAAGTATACCAAAATTTCTATGCCTAAGCTACAGTATCTTTAAATACAGTCAAAGTGTATTTGTGTGTTTACACAAATGCTGAACTTACCAGTGGTCATTCCACTGCTAGTCATATGAAGGACATGTACAGTCTAGTTTGTCAGTTATGATTCTTAAGGCAAAACCTGCCCAATTTAAATATTGATTGCATTATGGTGACATTGTGGTAATTCACCATTAAAACATAATACGCTTCCTTTCCTTTGATACTATTCATCTATTTTTGGCAGTTAATTTTGAGCCAGATCAGCTTCCTAAAGGATCTCACCTCCTAGCCTCAAAAATGTGAATATTGGCAGGGGCAATAGGGAGAAACCAAAGAGGCTGAGAGTAGTGAAGGAGAGTGGTATCACAGTGTGTTGGATATAGAAGACATTAAGCTGAGATGGAATTGCACATTTTATTTCCTGTAATTGATAGAACTCATCTCTGATTCCAGGTCACCACTGAGCATATGAAGGCAGCCTGCCATTTGCAAAGTGTAGATTATACATGACTTTTATATTAGTTATTCTGCTATACAGTTCTTTTTCCTCACATTAGGAAGATAAATATTTACGACAGTAGAAGCAGTTTTCAGCCCAGTACATCTGTTAGCTGAGAAAAAGGAAGGTATTTGTTTATTTTCCTTTACCTCTCATGAGAGTGCACATTTTTGAGTAGCAAAGACTTAGCTTCAGTGAAATGCTGAAAGTCCTGTTGAGCTGAATATTTCACATCTCATAAATTACTTCTCTGATGCAAAATAATTATATAATGATTTCTTCAAAAAGAGTGACTTCAATAGTTTGTTGGTTATGAGGCCAAGTATAGAAGATAATAATTGTAAGATCTTAATATAGCTTGATAAAGAATAATTAACAAAGTTCCTCTGTACTCTTTGCTTCTTCATGATTAAAGAAATGACCTGTGTATTGAGAGAACATAATTGTAATTATTTTCATTTTGGATAGTTAAAGTAGGTAATATAATTTTCAAATTTCTTCTTTCTATCTGAGTGAATGACTAGTACATTATCAGTACAAAATTGATTTTTTTTGTAATTCTAATAATATGAAAAATTAGTTCAGTAGAATAAAGTGTGTAAGCCCTTGTTTTGCTGTTTCATAGTATCATACAGCACCCAAATATAATGTATAATTAGATCAGAGCTTTTCAAGCAGCAAAAAGGGATAGAACTGCCCACTTCAGGATAAATGGATCTTCCCAAGGAGTAACAGTCTTGTCTTATTTTATAATTCAAAATCTAGAACTATATTTTTTGTAAACATCTCAAGAGACACAATAGTACTGGCATAATTTAGCTTTCAGGGAAGGAATGCATAAAAATTCTTTTGTTTATTTTGCTTGACCTTACAACAGATGACCATCTGGATAACTGCTGTGCATGATGCCAAAAAAGCCGTTAACCACTAAAATAAATAAATAAATGTAATTAAAATGAAAAGCTGCCAAGTGTGTAATCACAGGTCTCAGAGTCAAATCTACACATACAGGTCAAATATTGATTGTCAAGAAGCTTATCTTGCATAAATGTTTTTTACTAGGAGGGAGGACACCCCCACCACTTGATGCTCCTCACTCACATAAGCACTTTACACCCAGTTTTATGTAAGTTTTGCCTGATTGGGGGGGTGGGATGTGCCAGTTCATTTTCTGTCGATGTTACTATTATAGACAGATGATTTAAACAGTAATTCAACTTCTGTTCTCACTTTGCTCATCAAGACAGTTTAATTCTCATGATTTCAGTTGAAATTACAAATGCCTGCAACGATTGAAAATCAGGCCATAATCCAGGCCATAATCCCTCTGAGCCTTGTCTGCTTATCTGAAGGAACATTGTAAGGTAAAATAAATGGGGTAGGTTCAGGGACAAGCTGTAGCATAAGAAAGCTCCAGGACACGCTGGGTGAAGTGCTGAAAAACTAAAATGTACTGAAGTACATTCTGCTTGCTAGCTTTAGTAATTTTATTTGTAGTATCCAGGTCTTCCTGATCATTCTTTGCTGGGAATGGAAATAACATTTTCTTTCCTCTTTGAACACATTTTTTCTTGCAGTTTTTGGCATTGAGTTATTCTCTGATTTTTAACAGAGAACTCTTTAAAAAATATAGTTCATGTATGAAACAAATTGATCTTTATTTTACTTTCACTGTCTGATAATCACAGAATCATGAAATCATAGAAAACCGAGTTGGAAGAGACCTCAAGGATCATCTAGTTCAGCCTTTCTTGGCAAAAGCATGGTTTATATAAGATGACCCAGCAACCTGCCCAGCCAAACCTTGTGTCCAGTGCTGAGGAGTCCACTACTTCTCTGGTGAGACCATTCCAATAGCTGAATGTTCTTATAGTGAAAAATTTTCCTCTTGTGTTTCATTGAAATAACATGTACCCAGAAGTAACATGTACCCATTACCCCTAATCTTTTCCATGGGATTCCTTGGGAAAAATGAGTTTCCATCTTTGTAGCCACCATTTAAATACTGGAGCATGGTGATAAGCTGTTCCCTAAGCCTTCTTTGCTCAGGGCTGAACAAACTCACTTCTCTCAGCCCTTCCTCATATGGCAGGCTTCCCAGTCCTTTGATTATCTTTGTGACCCTTCCCTGGACCCTCTCCAGCCTCCTTAAATCTTTTTTGTATAGCAGGTGCCAAAACTGAACACAATATTCCAGGTGAGGCCTGAAAAGCACGGAGTAGAGTGGGATAATGACTTTGGATTATCAAGAGCTGGTAATGCCCTTGTTGATGCAGCTTGGCATCCTGTTGGCTTTCTTTGCCGCAGCAGACCACTGTTCACTCATATTGAGCTTGTTGTACATCAGGACCCCTAGGTCCCTTTCCACAGAGCTGCTCCCCAGCTGGGTAGATTGCAGCCTGTGCTGCACTCCTGGATGATGTTTTCCCAGATGCAAGAGCTTACACTTGTCCCTGTTGAACATTATAAGGTTCTTGTTAGCCCACTCTTCCAGCCTATCCAGGTCTTCCTGCAGGGTGGCTCTCCCTTCCAAAATGTCCACTTCCCCACTCGGTTTGGTATCATTGTCAAACTTCATCAGGGTACACTTGAATCTATCATCATCCAGATCACTTATGAAGATATTAAACAGCCTTGGGCCCAACATCAATCCCTGGGCTGGGCAGCCCCATTTGTGCAGGTTGCCAGTTTGGAAAGGAGCTGTTTTACCACCCCCTCTGGGTGCAGCCTGTCAGCCAGTTCCCCACCCACCACACAGAACACTTGTCTAGACTATAATGCATAAATTTCTCTAGGAGGAGGCTGTGGGAAACCATACTGAAAGCCTTGGAGAAATCCAGGTAGACAATGTCCACCTCTTGCCCCACATAAACCCAGCAGGTTACTTTTTCATAGAAGGCAATCAAGTATATCAAGCACAATTTTCACTTGATGAATCTATGCTGGGTTTTCCCAATCACATGCTTCATTTGATTTCTGATAGCCCCCAGCATGATTCATTCCATAACTTTCTGAGGGACTGAAGTAAGACTGATAGATCTGAAATTTCCTTGATCCTCCTTTAAGCCCTTCTTGTAGATAGGGGTGACATTAGCCGCCTTCTAGTCGTCTGGGATGCCCCCTGATCACCTTGACTTCTCAAAGATTATGGAGACCGGCCTTGCAGCAACATCAGCCAGCTCTTTTAACACCCTTGAGTCGGTATTGTCAGGGCTCATTGATTTGTAGGGGTCAGACTCCTGCAATATGTCACAAACCAGATCTGCCTTGACTAATGGTGGGTCTGTGTTTTTGTGTCTGGATTTTTGTTCCCAAGACCTGGGCCCCAACAGTGCTGGTAAAGACAGAGGTGGAGAAAGTGTTAAGAACCTCTGCTTTTCAGTGTTGGTAACTAATTCACCTCTTCTGTTTAACAATGGGCTAATATTTTCCTTCTGCTTCTGCTTATTGATCATGTACCTGAAGAATTCTTTCTCATAGGTTTTGACACCTCTGGCCAATTTCAATTCGAGCTGAACTTTTGCTTTTCTAACAACATCTCTGCCTGGCAATGCCCTTGTAATTCTCAACTGGTATTTGTCAGATTTTCCACCTCTGGCGTCTCTCTTTTCCATCAGTCTCAGAAGCTTGCAGTTAAGCCAAGGGAGTCTCTTGCTCTGTCTACTTCCCTTACCTGTAAAGTGGGTGAACTATTTTTGTGGTTCCAGTAGTGAAAAACTCCCAGCACTCGCTAGCTCCTTTATCCTCCATCGAAGCTTCTCACAGAATCCCTCCCAGCTGAGCTCTCAGTGAGCTAAAGGTTGTTCTTCTAAAATCTAAAACCTTTGCCTTGGTACTAACCTTCAGAGTGCTCAGCAGGATCCCAAATTCCACAATATTGTGGTCATTGCAGCCAAGGCTATCAGTGAACTGAGATATTACAAAACAGGTTTTTTTTTTTTTGGTTTTTTTTGTTTTTTTGTTTTTTTTTTTTGTGAGTAGCAAGTCCAACAATGCCTTGTTCCTGCTTGGCACATCTAACATTTGTATGAGGTAGTTGTTACACATTCCAGAGGCTTGAAGGATGACATGTGTGCTGCTGTACTGTTATTCCAAAAACTGTCTGGGTAGTTAAAGTCACTCATAAGAACCAAGTTCTGTTGACCTGAAGCTTGCTTAAGTGACCCAAATATTGCTTCATTGGAGGTCAGTAGCAGATGCCTAATGCAAGATTGCCCTTGGAAATGACCCCTCTGATCTTGACTCAGAGGCATTCCATAGGGCTTTCACAATCTCTGTAGTTGACCTATACATTCAAGGTTCTCCTTAACACAGAGTGTGACTCCTCTTCTTCTTCACTGCCTGTCTTCAAGAAACAGCCTATAGCCATTCATCACAATCCTCCAGTCATATGAGTTGTCCCACCATGTTTCAGTTAACCCCATGATATCATAACTTTCTGACTGGGCATGGAGCTCCAGTTCCTCCTGTTTGTTCCTCAAGCTGCATGCATGTAGACATACACTTGAGGTGGTTGGTCTTCCGGTTGTCATCTTGGGAGGCAGCTAAGGAACATCTGTTGCTGCTCTGGTTGGCCTGGTTTATTCCCCAGTTGGTTGCAACAGCATGAGCATTGCCACTTTGGACCCCACCCCACCAAGTCCTTCAGTTTAAAGCCCACCTCACCAAGTTGGCCAGCTCGCTGCCAAAGATTCCCTTGCCTTTTCTAGACAGGTGGATCCCATACCTTCCTAACAGGGAGTGATCAAAGAATATCCTGCTGTCATAAAAGCCAAAACCCTCATGACAGAAACAGCTACAAACCCAGAAGCTGATTTGTATTATGCATCTGTTTCTGGCTGTCCTCTAACTGGTAACTTGAGCACTAACACGTTTCATGTGCATCCCCAGGCTTTGCAGTCTTCCTTGATTCTGCCCAGGTTCTGTCTTGTGGTGTCATTTGTCCTCATATGAAAGAGTAGCAATGGATAGTAGTCTGTGATCCTGAGAAATTTTGGCACCTTCGCAGCAATATCTTGGACCTTAGCTCCTGGGAGGCAGCATGCCTCTTATGACTCCCTGCAGCCTGGCAGATGGGTGCCTCAGTGCCCCTTAACAGAGGCTCACCCACTACGAGCACTCATCATTCTTTTTTGCAATGTCCAGTGTGTGACACTGGTACAATTTCTCCTTACAGACCTTGCTTGTGGATGTCTACAGCTGTTAAAGCTTCATATCTGTTTTTGATTGTAGTGCTGGAGGGTAGAGGCTGAAGCAGAGTCCTGCTTTTGTGTGTCACATTTCTCTTTGCCCCTTCTAATCTAATAGAAAAAAACCACAAAATTAAAAAAATATTTCTATGACTGCATTCGATAATGCTCATCTGTTGTTGTAAACATTGCTGTCCCTATTTTTAAAATGGCAGGCAGTCCAGAGATCAAACTTTGCTTTGTGACAATACAGTGAGGTTTTTGAAGAGTATCTGTTTTCACTGAGTAGGACCTCTGAATTTTCTTAAACCCAAGTTCCTTTTTAAAGTCTGAAGTTGGTCCAAATTGATGCCAAGTGAGTTAGTCAGTATATCTAGTCATCTTAAGACTATGGGAATAGCTGAAGATTAGAACATTCAAGCTTTAGCTACACATTTGAGCCTAGTGGTTTTATTGCTTGTATCACTGATAAAAGAATAAAGGCTTTAGACTGCATTAAATTAGCTTTTAATCTCCCTTACTCAACTGTTACATGTTCACTATTGATTAATGTAATTTTAATTTTGTATTCCAATCTTTCTTCATGTGCAGTCTATTTTGAAAATGAACAGTGAAACCTGACCTATTAGAAAGAAACATGCATTTTCCAGCAAATCCATGAGTAGAGGAGGACTTTGTGAAAATCTTTCTCCCTGAAAAGCAAATTCTTTTGGCTCACATGCTTGCAATTATTGCTGATGTTTCTCCTGACAATACCTCAGATTGTTACTACTGACTCTATACATTTGATTATTTGGATAGCTGTCATGCATAACTGGAGGGTGGTTGTAAAAAAACCCAACCAACAACACAGGATTAATCAAAGTAGGATTATAATTTTCTGCAACACCTGTTCCAACCAGCTGCCTCTGACTGTTGAGTCTGATTCTCTGAGTCCTCCCAAATTACACAATAAAGTCATTTTGAAATCAATGGCCAGTCCATTGTAGTTTTGCCAGAATAGATGCTGAATAACAAAACTGTGAAGTCTTTGAAATATACACTCAGGCTACTGCAAAAAAAATGAGAGGAAAATCTCGATGATGAAAAATAAAACACCCATTTTAGAGGTCTGAAAATCTTATTTTCTTTGAGATACTACAAATGCTATTCTGACTACCCAGGACTCTGGAGAGAGAAGATTATAACTGAGTACTGCTACTACCTGATTTTTTCCAGTCATATTTAATTCACTCTCCCTGAAAAAAATATAAAATGCTTTTAGTATGTAGAGTTATACTTCATATATGTTCAGCAGAAATTGTGTCTGAAGACTGTTCCTGCAACATCTGTGAATATTCTTCAGGCTGACTGTTTTTCTTCGTAGAGGGATGAGTTCCATTATTTTTGTGTACTTTTCTTTTGGCACTGCAGAATCCCGGTAAATAGAGTCTCTGTATCTGGAGAGTGGCAACAGGGTATCTGGGCAAGAGTAAAGGTGAAAAACAGCAGACAATGGAGAGGACAGGATGTATAATATATAATAGATTCCTCTGAAATCCTTGATTTGTGGGAGAAAATAATTTCATTCTTTTCATGTGTCCCCTGCGTAGTCCCAGATAGAATACTCCCCGATACTTATTTTTTCCTCTCATAAATCCCTGTGTTTCAGTTTTCCTTTGAGAAATAAAATAAAATGCCATAGTAAACATGTAGATTTGCCACAGCATTCCAAAGAAATGGTAAAGTGCTGTAGAAAAATAGCTAGACAGACTTGTTTGCTTTAGATTCTGGAAAGTTCAGGCACTTTAATCGAGTAATTTGAAGTCCCAACAAAAGCTCTGGTGCTGTTTCTTGATGCAGAAAGGATCTAGGAGAACCTTCTTGGTCCCTTTTTGAGAAAAATAAACCAGAGTTGCCTGAATCTCCTCTGTACAAGCCTGAAAGAAACAGGAAATTTTAGAGGCACAGTGTGATCATTTTCTGAATGTCACAACACATGTTTTTTTCATCAGAGAGGTTCTGAACTGCATCCTGGAAAATAATTCGTCTTTAGCAGAGTGCGAATTTGCTAAATATATGATTTGTTTAACATCTAAAGCTCTGTTGTCTTGATCGATGTCTGTTGTTTGCTTACAGCCCAAATTATTTGCAATGACAATCAGCCTTCTTCAAACAAGTCTGATGGAGCCCTGTGATACAAGTTGCATGAGTATTTTACTATAAGTCAAATTTTACTGCTTCAAATTTTGTTTATTCAAACCATAGCAAAATTAATACATAAAGATGTGCAATAAATGATAGAAACTATAGCAAGTCTGTATGTTGTACGTGCTAAATCCAAGCAAGCCATCTTCTTTTCTGAACTTTTGCAACCTTCTCATTCTAATTGCTTGAGATGTACTAATAACACAACCCGGGAAGCTCTTCCATTAGTGTAACAAACAAAGAATGAAACCAGCTCTAAAGGATTCCACTCTACTAACAAAAAGAAAAAATCTTCCTTAGCTCAAATCTTGAAGAATATTTAGAAAAGAGGACTTTAAGCTTTGAAGGTCATGAAAAACTTTTGCAGTGAAAGTACGTATTTCAAACTTTATAATGAGTTATAGATTTATAGTTTCTGCTGTTCTAATTTACTGTGATACTCTTTATTTTGAAACATTTGGAATGAGTGTCTTTAAAAAATATAATAAACATTTGTCAAAGTAATAGCATTCTGGAACCAATGCAAAGTGAAAGAAGACTTTTCGGGTAACCACGATGAAGATTAGTGGTATTTTGGAAATCTCAGGGCACATCTTCTAGCCTCTGGTACCCACTACGCAGAAAGAAAGCTGTGTGAGACTAAAAGCAGAGATTGTGAAAGTGGAGGCTAGACCTAATCTTAGGTAACTCTGATAGAGGTAGCACAGGGCTCTATGTCATACAACTGCAGTAAATTGCTCTCATGGACATCTTTCAACAGATCCTGATGAAAAATGTTGTCATATGCTAATAAATACACCTGAAATTTGCCTGGTAGTACCTTTGCCAAATGTAAAGATATTTGAAATTAGTGAAATATTAATATCATCCTCTGAGACTTGTAATGGAAGAAAGATCTCAGGCACCATATTAAAATTCTGAGCAGTAGCGAGGCACTTCTCGTACAGGAGTCGCTTAGCTGTAAAGAGAAATTGCAGCATGGAGGAATGAAAGCAAGGTAAACAGATAGCTAGTACCTGAAGCTCTGAACAAATACAGTGCATAACCAGGAGCTTGGCTCTCTGCAGTGGTACAGCTGAGGAGGTAGGGAAAGCATCACTGAGCTTTCTGTAGGATGCAGGAGCACAGCGCTTTGTTACTCTTGTCACGATCTACTCAGGTGAAGTGAGCTGAGAGGAGCAGGTGCAGCAGGGTGATGGGCCAAGCAAGGAGGCTGTGCCTTGAATACATCATGAGGCATTGAGCAGCTGCCTTTGAGAAACAGCCCTTTCAACAGAAACTTTGAAAGCATTTCTTTCAGAGGCTGCTCTGCACAGCTGCCCTTACTGCCATTTTCCTCAGCATAATCAAGAACACCTCTTACTCTGTTGACAGTAGAAATGGCTAACCCCCCATAAAATGGTTCCTGTACATGCACGGTCACTTTAAGCCTTTTAAGTGTATGTACTCTAGATTGTATCTACCCTTCTACCATAAAGATTTTTTTTTTTCTCCTCAGTCTTGTACATTTAGCAGAACTATAGAGGTTTATTTGCATGATTAAGTGTCCTAGTTTCTCACAGTTTATGGAAGCTTACCCTACAAAATTAGTAAGCAATAAAGAGCAGATTGTGAATCTCCTTTTGCTAAGGATCAATTTTTATTATGGGTCTCAGTTCAGGGAAATCCCACTGGGTGTACTTAAGCCCCACTGACTTCAAATTCAGCACATACTCAAATGTTTTCTCAAACAGGAGCCAACATTGGCTCTAACATGACATCTAATTGCTTACTAGTATGAATAAATGGTTCACAATCTGTCCTAAGTGTTCAGTGGTGCTTGTTTGACTTTTTGCATTTCTTACAGCAAGGCTTAGAAAGCTGCAAGATCAAGCCCCTATAGCTGTAATATTCTCCTCAGGTCTCTGTTCCTCACAGAGATCAAGGAAGCCTGCTTTAAAGAGGTTTTGAAAGGTAGAGCTTCTATGCTGTATCTCCCGATATGAAGATATGTTTTCCTACTTAATCTCTTATTACTGTAAAAATTGAAAATAGAACACACATTTTGTCCCTAGCCTAAGAAGGTATCATTTTATTGGTTTAACCCCTCATTACTGGAAGTGAAATGTTTCATATGAAGGTAATAATTTAGGTGATTTGATAGTTTTGACTTAATGGTTTATAATGGTTTTTGGTTTATAACTCTATCTTTCATAAATGAAAGAAAAAGATCCTTTTTTATTACAGCTGCAATTTATTCTGTGTACTATACACATAAGTTTTGGGAGCAAAATTTTATCTTTATTTTCTTTTCTCATTTTGCAGATTAATATGAGGTTAATAAAGTTGTTCACAAATTCCCATTTCTAATTATTTAGTTACCAGTACCATTAATTTCCTATGAGACTAGTGAGCTAAGAATGCATTGAGTTTTTTTCCATTAAATATTTGTGTCGGTCTGCCTGTAATCTGAGTAAACTCTATTTGGCATCTGTAAAAAACAGCCTTACTACAAAGTATAAATTTTATAGGGTTTTGTTTTGTTTTTAAGGACCACTTTTTTTTTTTCTTGTTGCTGTTAACACTTTCTGATTTGTAGGAGAGTAATGAAGTTTAATAGTATGGTTTTAATAGTCTGCCTTAATTTTTCATTTTTATAGTCTGGGAATGTCTATTCAAAGAAGGATTGCGATATATTGTTTTCTTTATCAGTGTTATCTTAAATGTAATTAATTAATGAAAAGTAATGTTTGATAAACCTCTGAAGAGGTAGGATAAATAGATCACATTCCTCTGTTAGATGCCTTCTCAGGATTCTGTTAATGATTCCATAGATAAGAACCATTTTGAAAAGAGCCTTTCTTGTAGTTCTTTAAGGTTTCTGCTTTTGATCAAAACCAAAAGCAGTTAGACACAAAAGAACATTAACAGAAAAGCAACAGAGAGATCCCTTTGAGTCCATTTGGCTGTTTTTGTGGTTTATTAGGTTACACACACAGAGTTAAATATATCATTTATGGCACTGTAAGGAAGTTTGAAACATCAGGGTGATGTGTGTAATAAGCCAGGCAAAAATTCAGTTTGCCTCCAAAGCAGTGTCCACCCCTTGGACTCAGGATTTCTACTTGATAACATGGAAGGCTTCCACTGTTGTTTTTGAAATATATTTCTAGAAAACCTTTAAAATAACTGAGCAACTCTTTGACTGAAAGACTAACAGACCTAGGATTTCTATTTACCCTCTCCATATTAGTAGCAGTCTTTGCACGTAAGTGACTCAGAAACATCAGAAAGTTTTGAATGGCTACTGGCACTTTTCTTTATGCTTTGTCTATCTGTTGGCAAGACTAGTCAGGGAGGTGTTTCACAGAAGGGCTGGCATGACTGAAAACGTGTCTGTTTCCAACACTAATGGTTTGCCTATCAAAATATTCTTTCTCCCTACACATTTTGCTACTTCTATATACTTAGATTGTCACAGCTACAAAGCCTTTGTGTCTCTACGTATGTGTTAATTCCCTTTGATTTCTGAGAGAAAACCATCAAATTAGAGCATAAACTACTTTTTAAAATTCCTCATTATTTTTTAACCTGACTTCTTGTGGAAACTGCTTAGACAAACTCACATTTTCCATGGATGAATCCTTTCCTTTTGAACTTATTCATGGATTTCCTTTAATTTTTAACAAGGTGATTATGGAGTCAAAGGTAATTATGTTCTTAATAATTTTTGGTAATTTGTGGCCAAGCAGATTAGGCAGACCATGTCAGTTCCCTGTCTGAAGAAAAGTTTCCAGACCTCCTGGAAAAAAACAGCACAGATATGTCATGGTTTAACCCCAGCTAGTAATTAAGTACCACACAGCTGCTCACTCATTCCCCCCTCACCCCAAGAGATGGGGAGGAGAGCTGGAAAGGAATCTAAAACTCGAGGGTTGAGATAAGAACAATTTAATAATTGAAACAGAATAAGAATGAAAGACCAATAATAAAAATTATGACAATAACAGTTATAATGTAAAGGGGAAGGAAAAGAATAAAATTCAGAGGGAAAGGAAGAAAGAAAGCACAATGCAACTACTCACCACCCACTGACCATTGCCCAGCCAGTCCCTGAGCAGTGACCCCCCCACTCTGGCCAATCCCCCGGGTAGATACACCAGGCATGACGTCCCATGGTATGGAATCCCTCTTTGGCTAGTTCAGGCCAGCTGCCCTGGCTGTGTCCCCTCCCTGTTCCTTGTGCCCCTCCAGCCTCTTCACCAACAAGGCCTGAGAAACTCAAAAGTCTCACCTCAAAGCCAAACCACAGCACCGTACCAACTCCTAAGAAGACAATTAACTCCATCCCAGCTGAAACCAGGACAAGATACCATGAAAAAAGCTTCAGTCAGACCTAGTTCCTTGAACACCAAGTTCAGTCAAAGTCAAGATACTAACGCATGTGAAATATTGCTTCATTAGTTCTAGAGCTGATGGAACAGTTTTATTTGCTTTTTCAAGAGGATATGTTATACAACGGTGATTTTCTTAAAAAATTTTCTTTCACAACTATAACAGAAGTGATAGAGGCACTCAGGAGCTACTGAAAGAGCAGAAGAACAAATGGTCTTCATAAGCAAACAAATAAGTAAAAATGATGACACTTTTGCAAATATGTCCTTACTACTTATGGATTCATAACATACCCAAACTCTGAGTATTTGTTGATTTTATAAAATTTTACATAGGTTCAAAATGACATTATACTGACTAATTATCTTTAATCAGTACTCCAGCTTTAGTTCTGTCATTTGGCATGTAAATATCATTAATCTTGTCATCAGCTTAACACTTTTTTCTTCAGCTACAGAAGGTCACAACTTCAGTTGAAATTGAATCTAATCTTGATTTGAAAGTCTAATATTTAATGTGTATAGAAAATATGGTAGACAAAAAGATCTCTAGTTTTTATGCTTTTATTTATACCATTTTGACATTGTAAATGTGAAACTAATGTGTCTCCTAAATTTCTTGAAGGAAGCCTTTCTAAGATGTTTATCATGGCAGTTGGTTTGGCTCCATGCAAAGTGCTGCAACAACTATGACTTTTCAATACACAGCAAAGAAGGTAATTCCCCCTACATCTTGTCTGCTCTCAACAGTAATAACTCAGCTATCAGCTGGAAAGTGGCAAATGCAAAGTTCTCTCTTTACTCTGCCTGAGGAAGCTTTATTACCAGTCACCCAAGAAAGCACACTAATTCCTACAAAGTTTGATAAGAAAATGGTGGCAGGAAAAAGATCTGTGGCAGCTTCATTGTGCACAGTACGGTTCAGGAATCATTGTGTCAGTCAGTTAACCTTAGGTATGTCAGTTTCTCATCACATTTGCTTGATTTTACAGCAAAAAATAATTATGGTATTTGAAGGAAGGGAAGACCAAATCAAGTTGTTGCTCCAGCTTTGCTAAAGTAGAAAGTAGATTCAATTGCACTGCCATAATTAATACTAAACTGACATTAGAATTGATCTTAACTAAAAGGCCAAGTAGAATAAGATGCTTGCAGTGAAATTTCAATGAAAGAAACATTATTTTCATTTTATTAAAATTAATTTTATTCCTTCTGTCTCTATGTAGAAATATGTATGTATGCAACAGTGAGCACAACTGCAGCTAATATTTGTGTGACCTTCAGTATTATGGTAATTTATTTAAATGTTCTTTGTTAATTAAGAATATTTCACATACAAGGCAACTAAATTACTTTTACCAATTAATTATATCTTTGAAATTATTGGAGTGATCAATTATCATAATCAACAAGCATTACAGAAATAAAATAACAAATGAGTCTGAAATGCCAAATGGTCTGTTTTAGGCTTTTATTTCTTATTGAAAGGAATAACTATTTTTTAATGCAAACCCCTTTATGCATTGTTCAGTTCTGCATAAACTAGTAATAGAATCTTCATTAACAAGGAAATTCATATTTTCAAAAGTCTTGCTCATCCAAAATTTCAGAAAGTATGTGGGGTACGTGTCTGAGGATTAGGCACATGTTCACCTTTACAGCTGTGAAAAAACTCCTCTCCAAGATGAATATTAAGTAACTCAAATACAAAGTGTCTTGGATGAAGCTTCTTTATTATTTCCATCAAACAAGAAAAAAAGATGTTGAAAGTGTTGAAAAGAGTAAATAATTGACTATTTAATATTTTCTTTGCAAGCATGCAACTGCTGCAAACTAAGAATGAAGCTACATGATCAAGAGATGAAAAAGATAAGAAAATATTTTGTTCCCTCAAGGGATTTTGTAATTGCAGTAATTAGGCAAACTTGTTGGGTAGTTTCCAACAGAATATTTACTCCAGAAAATCCAAATTCTTCAAAACCAAATTTTGAAGGAATTTAACAGTCTTGCTTAAATTTTTAGTACCAATAGGTTTCAACATCAGATTTTTGAGAAAAGAGTTATATTCAACTAATATATATATATATATAAATCCAGTTACTTTTTTGTATTTTCTGTGATCTCGCAGTCATGGAACACATCCTATTGCAAGCGATGAGGGAACCATTGATCACTAATGTACATCTACTACATATCTGGTTAGAGATATGTAAACGGATGGGTTCAAGATATAGAACTTGTCGTTAGTCTCATGCAAAACCTAACCATGAGGTAACCATGTCTTCTAGATAACATGGGGTAGGAAAGTGGACTATTGTTTCCCAGGAAAAATGACAGTTTTATTCCGATGAAGTTACTGTCACAAACACAGAAAGCTTTATGGTGATAGAAACTTCTTTCATGTCTAGTTCTGAAATGTTTCACTTTATATCATAGAATGAAAGTGGAACCAGTCTACAGAAACTGAGGACTCCTGGAACTGTCTGTAAATCATCTAAAACATCATATACGACTTTAATCAACTAATCAACTTATGGATGGCTGTTCAGCTTTCTTCCTCCCTTTCTTCCTTTCTTCTTGTCTCTCTTTTGTCTTTCCTCTTTCCTTCTTTCTCCTCCTGCAAAATTATAGTTCTTATCTTCACAAAATAAAACTTAAAATTTTACACATAGCAGAGATTCTCTCCCTGTCTTTATTTTTTTATTTTATTTGCCAGTCATCAGTGTTATTTCAGTATTTTCCAGGTGAAACTAACAGTCTAAACATAGTCCTACTAGGGAATTATGGCTTCATAATGGGAATTGTATGGCAGCTCTTGCATTTGTACTTGGGCAGTGTACATGCTGATGAAGAATACAAAGGCAATACTCAGACTAGTAAAGTTACGTAAGATGCCTGAGGTTTTTTTCAAGTACATGTGGACTGACATATTTAAAGAAAAAATGTGTGAAAATGAATATTGTCAGTATTTTAAGTGTATTTTTCCAGACAATTTTATTTTTGAAAAGTTGTAATGTAAAATTTATTATTCAGAATTGAACAACAATCCAGATTCCACACTGTATAAGGCATATGAACTTTTATGTATATAGTTAGGTGATGACAAAAAAAAAGACAGCCTGACATGACCATGGCTGACAAAATTAAATACATTTTTCAGACATTTGCAAAATTTTAAAAACTTTTTAATTGGCAAAAATTGCAGAATCATAAAGATGGTTGTGAAGAGTGGACAGTAAACATATATTATCTTACAGTCTAGAGTTTCTAATTAATAGCCATTCTAGATTAACCTTTTTATTATATAAGAAAGAAGTAAAAATCTGCTTGTCAAATAAGCAATATTATCAATGAGATAGTTGCTTCACCCTCAACTTGATCCTTGATATTAAATGCTGTGTCTCAGAACCCATTTGCTTTAAACACAGATTTCTACGGGCAATCAGTGAGGGCTGAATGCTTTGATCATGCCCTCCTCACGGCACCTACTCTTTGTGTCAGAGATGAGGGGCAGGGAGCTGTTAAATTTTTGCAGCTTTGTGTCACCCCAAGTTTCTCTTATTCAGGGAAATGCCCTGGCTGGACATTTAAGGTGACTTCTAACCTCATTTACATCGACACAAAAAAACCCAACGGTTCTGGCCCCAGAGCCTTTTTCTCCTTCAGAAAGAAAATCAAACAGCATGACTGAACCTGGAAGACTGAACAAGCAGCTCTGTCTGAATAAAGAAGGACAAAAAAGGAAGAGAAAGTAGCTGAAGGAAAAACATGTTTTCTTATGTGTGCTTTGCACTTGAACTCCAGCAGATCACATCCCTCTGAGCCTGTACTCAGAAAAATAGCCTGTGTGTGATGTGCACTACAAAAGGCTCAGCAACGCCTTCCACTGCTCTGAAACAGAAGTCTAGCATTCTAAATTAAGTAACTACTTTCCAACTGAAAGGAGGACCAAGGCATCCAGATACATCTATGGTTCTGGAATATTCTTTGGGGATGGTTATTTTTCATATATTTGTATATTTTTAATATCTTATACTTATTTTAAATTTTGTTTTATGTATAGATATATGATTTTATATGTTCATTGTTACATTATTTAAAATTTTTATATTGTTTATATGCATATTTTTTTTCTCTATTTTTATGTCTTTGCATTTATATTTGCTTTTTGCTTTATATAAAACCAAACAAAAAACCAACCAAACCAACCCTAATCTGATCTCAGGCAGAAGTGACAATGTTCAAATAAGAAAAGGATATTCTTTCATGTGACCTGGTCCTGCAAACAGTAGACCTTCCCTTGTGAAGCTCAGAATTTTGCCAGATCATCCAAAAAAATTTACTGTGTAGAAGCAGAACTGAAAAAAATTGGCATATTACTAGATCTTTTTTTACTTTTTTTTTTTAATTTATCTTTAGATAAGAATATTTGCATGATAGATTTATTTTTGTTCTTTCTATCTGCTGACTGAAAGTGCCAGCGGAAACTTTCTAAATGTTTAGAATTTTTTTTTTTTCAAATGGAATAAATGGACATTACCACTCTTTACTTTTGGGAGGTTATTACTAGTTTCACAATACCTGGTATATTTGGAGGATGAATGTAAAATATAACCCAGCTGCAGCTATTCATCAGCTGTCTCTATGGTGATTAACATGACAACTGGGTCATGTCATTGCAAAAGAGTTGAGTTCATCAGCTACCTGTCTTCTTCATCTCAATGCACCCATTGCACAACTTTTTAGAAGGGGTAAAGGACATGCTAGCTTTCATATTCGGTACCAGTTTACTCAATTTGACATTCAATACCGACTTATACTAGAAAGATTCAAAGTCTGGACTTTCACCAGGACTGCTGCTGCTGTCATGCCTGATACGCTGCTAGTTCTTTAACTCATGTCACTTCTAAAGCAGCTCCTTTTTCTCTTTTAACAGGTTTCTTCTGTAAAGGAGAGGAAACGGACAAATTGCCCTTGGAACGGTGCAAATAACAGTCTGGCTTCCTTGAAGGCTTTTTCAGGATGCCAAGTCTATGTTTGAGCAATGATGCGTCTTAAGAGCTTCTTCATGCTAGGATGAGAACATCCCAATAAGAAATACATGGTTGTCATAGCTCAGCTTTGTTACAGATATTGGGAATTGGTTTGGAAATAAAGAAGCAGTCAAGGTTTTCTGTATTCCTTTAACACAACTTCGAAAAGCAAGTTACGTTTCTGCAAAAGGAAACAAAAACAAATTAAAAAAGGGCAGAGAGGAGAGAAGGGAACACAATTGCTAATACTTCTAATGATGGCTTCTACCTTAGGATTGTTGACCCTATCTTTGGCATTGTCTGTCTCTCTCCGCAGTGTTTCTCATTCTAACTGCACCTGAGATAGGCAGTAGTATTGTTTGACCTCAGAGTTGTAAATACCTTCCTTTATGGGTTGTGGGTTTTTTTTACCCCCTGTCTAATTTTACAGACAGAGGGAGTCTGTGTAATTAAGTCAAGTACCTTAACTAAGCTTTTGCAAACATTTGCACATTGAAGAAGTAATAAGGTCTGCTCAAATGTAGGTTAAATTCTCTTCATCTCCTCAGTTCTTTTGACACTCTTCTCATCAGACACTGACAGTTCTGTGATTTCTCTATTATAATCTATTTTTCAAATTCCACAATCCAGGTTTTACATTTAATGAGAACACTTGTATTTTACTTTAAGTCAATAGGTTCAAATAATCAAGACAAATGGAAAACATCTCTGAAATCGAATGCACTTTTGACCAGTCTGGCTAATCAAAACTACAAAGGAAAAAAGAAAGAAAGAAGAAAAACCCTAAACACAAAGGAATCTTGCAATGTTCTTGTCTTCTCAATCCTCCTAAAACCCCACGCACAGTCACTGAAAATCTGCTGAATTACTATTAGTACTAAGAATTTTCCTACTGCTCTGTAGTTGTAGATGAATTTAAATCCATAGGTACAGTCCTTACAATATCTTTTCCTGTAAAAGTTTGAGATGGTTGAGGTAATTAAATGTTTATTCCTTTAAAACATGAGGTTTTGCTTGTCTTCCTCTCCTCTGATCCTACTGGCCTTGTTAAAGGCCTAAATCCATGGCTTGTTTCTTTTAGTACCACACTCATCACAAAAGGTTGCAAACTTAATTTCACATATATAAATCAGGAATAACTTCCCTGAAGTAATGATATTAAAATTTGTGTGAAAGACACTGGAGTGAATGTGACTCCTTTCTTTATGTTCCAGTTTCTTGGCTTCTCCATAGCAAATTATAGACATTCATGATACAAGTAGTTAATAAGGTATAATTATTTTCTATGAAGAATATGAGGAAAACCTCCATTTAAAGCAACTACCAGGTGAAATTATAAAGATAAAATATAAAGAATACTTTTCTAGTACAATTTTTTTTGTCTCTGCCCAGACAAAGTGTTGTGGGGAGGGAAACAAAAGGGTTAAGCCTGTGTTCTTCTCAAGAGCCTTCATGTGACTATCAGTGGAATAATTAGAAGTGAACAAACAAACAAGAAGTAAGGGCTGTTAAGTAAAACCACAGCAGTTTTTTCAGATCTAATTCTGGTTATACTGAGCTGGAAAATCCACTGACCTAACTAGAATCTGACTGACTGTTTCTATGATACCCAACATTTTCATTGCCTGCCACTGCATTTCACACTGAAAGTTATCTTAGTATGACCTGATATTCACTTTGGAATCAGCTATTACTATGTCTATAAAATATTACTTTATTTATCTGCTAATTTTTCCAATAAATATTTTTTCTATAAATGCCCTAACATAGTGCTGTTGAAACAAAGATATTTCATTAACGGATCCTGAATAATATTTGCCACTGGGATGCAAATACTGTATAACATCTGAATCCCCATAGAATGTGATGTACCACAAAAGTGCCTCATATATCCTAGGTACAGAGACTTCTGTGGCTAGGTTCTTCCGAAGCATTGCCTAAAATTTAAAATTTGAAATACAGTATAGAGATGAAAAGTAAGGCTTAATATAGCTCTATGAATTCCCATCAAGTACATTCTCTTCAGTTTTTCCCACAATTTCCAGATGCTGTCAGGAAAATACACACGTAGGTTCTTAGGTTTTCTGTATGCTGAGCATTCTCACTCTTGTTTGTCTCCTGACGAGCAGTAAAGAGCTTGGCTAGCATGCTAGGTTGATGTTTTCATGACATACTGATTGCAGTGATACTATACATTTTTCCAAAGTAAGACTTTCTAGTAAGCATCTCAGGTGAACATGATGAGGAAATGAAGAAGTACATGGCTCATTGTGGTTGTTTAGCACCTAGTACTTTATGGATAATGGCTTTAGCCAAAACAAATAACAAATAATAACAGCACTGAACATTCTGTTTATCTTATACTATTCCCTGCATAATGTTAGATAATGGAATGATTCATTCTTTTTATTATGCTGTTTTCTGCACAAGTGGTGAATTAAAAAGATAATTGTAAAGGCTAGTGTTGTCAGCTCGGTAGAAAGCACTTGACCTTACATCTTATGATGGTGTACAATTTAATAATTACTGTGTCTTAGAATTTATAGACAGATAAATCAGCTGAAGGGGAAAGTGGAAAGAAACTGTAGCAGTGGTGAATGGGAAACTTTTAACTGGGAAACTTGTTTGGCAGCCAGCTGTCCTATGTCTGATTGATATCAGAAATCCCTTTAGTTACCCACTGGGATAGTGGTAACCTACATAAACAGTTTGTAACTGGAGAAATTGTAATCTACAACAGGACTTATGCTAAGTCAGGAATGCCCTTTCTGATGCCATTGCCACAGTTCATAGAGACAGCTAGCCTACACCTAGGATTACTTTTATCAGCTGTTGCATAATTTTCTATTACAATCGAGTGCTTTCATAAATTTGCAAGAAAACATGTCAAATGAATACATAGGGTTTTTTTTCCTGAGTGAATGCGTGTATGTGTTTGTGTGCAAGTGCAAACACATCTGCATGCACTTATGCAGTCAGCAGCACAGTACTTTTTGGTGAGCTTTGCTTCGCTATAACTAAACCAAGACAGACAAACACCGTCCTCCAATACAGTCTTATAAGTTGTGTTGCTAATGTTTGCATGTATGAGCTCATGTAGGCACACACAGAGAATCGGGTAGAAGAAATTTCTTACATGAACTCAGTAGCTAGTAGGGACATTTTTACAGACTGCACAAATTGTGACAGAGTATTGAATGGCTGTTGAAACACAGTATCGATTACAAATATTTGGGATACTTTCACAAATGGCCATATGGGATCATATTTTATAGCACAATATATGTTTTACTATGCGTCTTTGGTACAACTCTTGATGGGTACATGGCAAAATGCATTCTTCCAGATTGCTTCTCTATGTTTTGTTACAAACTGCCAGACTCAGAATTGCCTTTGAATTAGGTAGCTTGTAAAGAGCGCCTGGACAGTCATGTATGAAAAGCATAATTATATCCTATGAATATTTTGATTCTCTGATATTAGCAAACATCTATTGACTCTGCTTTAAACAAGTCTTCCTTCTGAAGTGCATGACTTTGTTTCCAAAATGCATGGTTACCCTTCTGACCCCCAGACAATTTGAAATGATGTTGACTAGAAAGCTTAGAATCCTGAGAACATAATATCTGATTTAATGGTCTGAAAATACTCCTTAGGATAGAAAATAATCATATTAGAATAGGTTCTATAGCAAACCAGCTCAAAGGAAATGGAAAACAACTGTGTTAATAGTTCCCAAATAGCTTTTGAAAAATATATACCTTATCATTGTAGGATAGGTCTTCCATATGTTCAATTAAAGAGTTTTGGTTTATCCTCAATATTATACATTCTCCAGAAGATGGGGTTACAGACAAGGAACAGTAGAAAGTGCTTTATAATGTTATATAAAAGTGTTACAACACTTACTTTAGTTGTTAATATTATGGAATTACAACCTTCCTGAATAATACCCTCTGGCTAAATTTGACACCATGGTTCTTTCCACCATCTTTTCTTCCTCCTTGTGCTAATGCAGAAACATTTTCTGTCAAATATTTAGTGTTTCTTTTGTTACTGCAATCAATTTCAAATGTAGCATGAACAAGGACATACGCTAGTACAATAGCATCTTTGTTTTTATGACCCATGTCCCTGCATCTCTCCATGTGGAAAAAGCTACTCAGGTACTAGAAGGGTTTGTAGAGGCAGTCAGTCCCCACCTTAGGACTGTAACAGCCATAATATGTGCTCCCAAAGAGATACCAAAGGCCAAGATTAATTAATGTTATTTTTCTTGAAACAGTGGTTTTGGAGGTTATGTGTCTAGTGACTTATTGTTAATTTTTTATGGACTAGGTAAAAGTCTGTCTTTGTGTTTTCAAACTATTTTGATTATGTGTTGACTAAAAAACAATGTAAATTTGACAGATTAAAGTGCCATTAACAAAATACTAAAATAAATCGTTTGTTTGCTGCTTGTTTTTAAAAAAGTATTTATTTATCTCCAGCTTATGAAAAGATTTAAAATAATTGTGAGCACACAATTTTTATCTTCCAGGCATTGATGAAGAGAGTGAATATAGAGAGGATGTTAGAGAAATGCTATGTTGCTTAATGACAGCCTTTATGAGGACAGGCAGATGTGATGGACAGATGGGTGGACTAACAGAACGAAGTGCATTATTAGCTGCTGAGACATTTGTTGAATGTCAGCCAAAACTTCTGAAACATAGCAATTGACTGTTAAACATATCCCATAGGAGAACTACATACATAACAAAAAATTTGTACTATTTTTGGTTAAGATACAGAGACAGAAAAATGATTGTACAAACTCATATAAACCACGCTTTGTGAACAGTTGAAAAAGTTTGTTTGCTTTTAAAGTGGCTATGTAAGTTTAAATTATCAGTAGATCATCTACCTACTTAATATAATACTGTTTTTAAAATATTTATGTCCTGAGTTCCTCCTTCTACACATCAAGAAAAATAATAGCTGGTATTTTTATTGTGCCCCTCAATCAAATAGTTTAGAAGCATTTTAAATAAGCCACTTATCACCTCTAACATTTATTTTTCTCCTCATTGAAATGCAGCCACTGCAAGTGGAATGCTGCAGCTGTCTAACACTATTTAGTATAGAACTGCTCCTTGTAAAGTGTTAAACCATCTTCAGGTTGGCTTTTTATTTTTTCTCTGATTTCTGTGATCACAGCTGATGGATGAATTAAATCAATAACTACATTTACAGAAGAAATAAAAATATAGTTTTGGTCCGGTTTCCCTTAAAATAAAACTGCACCTCACTAATATGCAAAGGCTAATTGGAAATGGACTGCAGCACCTCTGAAGGAGGTCATGGTGTGAGGCACACCATAACAGTGAGTAATACTTGGGGAAAAAAAATGATCTGCTTTCTAACATGACAAGAATGATTTGCAGTTAATAATAGAGGGAGTAAAGGCCAGTCTTTTCAGTTACCCTTGGCTTCACCTAGGACAAAATAAAAAATCACTTCAGTTGCTGTGAGCTACTTGCCTTTTTCCCAGTCATTATTGCTTAGTTATAACTTAGTGATAAAATCTGTCATTACTGACTTTATTGACATTAAAGTTGATTTATTTGCATGCCTGGTGGATAAGAACTGCATTATGTTGGCTTTCAGATTGCTTGCGTACTCAAGATAGTAAGTGCATCACTGACTTAATTGTCTTTTGCTGGTTCACTTGCTCTCTAATCTCAGTTTGAAAACAATATTGGGTCAAACTCATCCTTGGCATAAGTCCACTGACTTCAGTGGTAGGGCGCTAGAGAAGAATTTGTTCTATTACTTTTAAGCAGAGTCAAATGATAATAGGGAACTGTCTATATGATAAAGTCATTTTTTTCCTGCTGTTGTATGATGTGTCAGTCAGAAAGCAAAAAGATAAAATTTAAGGCCAAATTATGTCCTCAGCTATGCACTAATGTGGCTGAAAATTTCAGACAATTTTGATATCTTCATTCAATAACATCTTCCTGGATTTCCTGTTCCTTTCTTGGTATAACATGTGTATCAGACTGATAACATGTATAACAGACTGAAGCCAACTACTTTCTATGCACATCGGGGTCACATCCTGCAAGGTGCTTAGCACCTAAAACACGTTGGCTTTTCCTCCTATTGATTTTACTGAAAGATGAAAACTAGCGCGAAGTATCACTGCAACATTTAGACTCCAGACGTCAGAACAAATCCATGAGGGTGTACCTCAGTCTGGTCATGCAGAACCATCCTTGTCTTTGCAGTGGTCTGAATAAGTCACTTGCTGAATCAGGAATCTAGATTTTTACAGCTAAAACTTTTTGGAATAAACATTGGAAAACCTGGAAAGCGTTCTGATTGCTCTAGTCCCAGCACTTTTTAAGCTTAGAGTTTGAACCTACACCAGATACAACTCATCTATTGGGATCAAGGGGTGAGGGAAGATGGAGCAACTGGGAGCATTAGGTTTGGAAAATACTTGCTTTTCCTTTCCCAGCTCAGGCCTGGATTCCATCCTTGGTGCAGTTCTGTCAGAAACTGTTGTCTACCCTGTTCCCAGGGTAAAGACAGTTAGTTTTGCAAACTGAATTGAAAATAGAATTATCCCACAATAATGGCAGAATTCAGAAATAATGATTAAGAAAAGAATAAACCATTCGGGTACCATTAAGGGAAGCAGTACTATATAAGAGTAGTAGTAATAAGGAATTCTGAAATGCTGAGGGAGTCAGAGATGATATTCAGAATCGGTGCACAAAATAATGGCAATAAGAAAACCACTGCCAGCAAAGAAATCAGCGGAGACTTCAGGTCTTTTTTTCTTCTGCAAATAAATTAATTCATTCAGTTGGTGAAGTATGGACTCATACATCTTTGTTTTAGGTACCCTAGATTAAGAATTTTAGCCTTTGCTCCCAATAGTCCTGTGGTATATGTTTACCATAGGGGTAAAAGGGAAATTGAACACTGACTGAGAAAATATGTTTACTGCAAAACAAATCTATTAAAAACAAGTAAGATTTCACTCTTTTCATAACCAAATATTTCTGTAATGAACTATTCCAGAATGAAAAAAAATATTATTTTGTTTATTCTTTTTTAAACAGAGTTTCCTTACACTTTCTGAAGAGTTCTTTAAAAAGAAGTAATCTATTCGGCTGTTTATTACACCCATATTCATCATATCTGACCGGGACAAAGGCTGGGGAAAATTCTTTTTATTGAAGGATTTAGTGTGGTCTCCCAGTCTTGCACTTTCAGCCAGCCCTTCTGAGATGCAACTATTCATACTCTCCTTCAGTTAGACCTTTAGTGTTAACACAGATAACATTGACTGTAAGTATTTGAAATAAATGAACTCTCCTGAGTAACTGAAAAACCTTGCAGACAACAAAACCTATGAATCATCTCTATCAACAGTACCCAGAAGGCCACCAGGCAAACATGCAAATCAAGAGTCAAGCTGAATCATAGCAGCTTTTTGAAAATTACTTGAAATTTAACGTCTGTAAATACCTACTACAGTGTTCACTGATGAAAATAGTAATATTTTGACCTTAATTAAAATCTGGACTTTCTTGAGTACCTGTAAACACTAAATGTGAAATTTCACATAGAAAAGTGTTTAAAATGGAACAGCATTGATTGCACTTGTGGTGTATTCAAAATTTCGCAGTATTAAAAGGCAAGCTTTGCCCAATGATATGAAATAAAAACACCTCTGCATTGCAGGGACAGATACTGCATTCTCTATGCAGAACATATTCTCATTGAATTTCACTGGAGTCTTTCCTCTTTATAAAACTAATTTCTGTCTCTTTAGTGGGTATAATAAGATGAAGCTTGCTGAGATAGTGAAAAACATCTCACTAAATTCCCTTGTAATAATTCTTCAATAAATATAAGAAGTGACTTCTCTCCTGAAACAGCTTCCCCTGTTTCCCGAATTTTTCTGTTAAATACAGTTATTCCCCTAGCCCCCAGAATTTTAATCCCATTTGCTGAGTTTTAATAAAACAGGTTCTATGAATATTTTAAGAGTGCTGTATGCCTAGGCTCTACTATGGTTGTTGACTCTAAGAGGTTTTTGTTTTCTTGTTTTGTTCTGTTCATGGTACCAGAATAGCAGACCAAATTCATGGGATGATACAGTTGGAGGAAAACTCAAAATGTCATTTCATCTTCTTAGACTTCCAGAAAAGAACAGTGTGTTGTTGTTGACAGATGTTTTGTACAAGCCCCGGTGATGGAGATTCCACAGTCTTCCTCAGCAACATGTTCCATGAGTATTATTATGTTAGAAAGATTTTTTAGTGTTTTGTGAAAATCTTTATAGCTGTAATTGAAATAGTTTCTAATTGTTTTTATGGCTTAATCCTCATAACAAGTGTAGTGTGACAACAGGCCATTTAGATACTGTATAAAGAAACAAAGAATTTCTTGGTATGACTTCTGAATTTGTTATCTTTCAGCTTTATTGGATGAAATTTGTCCTAGTAATATGAATTACTAGGAGACACTCAACTTTTCTATTATTTACAATAATTTTACAGTATAATTTCTGTATCATTTATAGCATAAAAGTAGGGTTCTGATCTGTTAAACTTTACTCCATGTTCTTTCATGTCTTCTCTAGAACTTTTCTAATGGCACACTAACAATCCACAAAAATATATCGTAAGACATTTTCAGTCCTCTGTTGTTCTGCCATAGAAATTAACATATTATTTGCTTTCAAGTTTTATTTTGTTTTCCTAGGTACTTTGGAGAATTACATTAAATAAATTGATCATCATGAAACTGTTCTTTTCCTTACTGATTGATGTTGATTTGGGAGGTATCAATATGGATGATTTAATGTAAAGTGGCCAATATCCAATATCCACTTTGCTTGTGCCTTAGGAATTTCCTTTGGTGTTACATTAACTAAGTACCTGGTTTGTTTATGCATGGAATTCTTTGCTGCCTTTTCATTCTTGACCTACACAATTGCTGTGGTTTAGCCTGGCAGGCAGCTAAACACCGAACAGCCTCTTGTTCACTCCCCACCCCTCCAGCCACAAAGTGGGATGGGGGAGAGAACTGGGAAAAAAAAGTAAAATGCATGTGTTAAGATAAAGAAAGTTTATTATGACAGAAAAGGAAGAGAAAATAATGATGATAATAATGATAATAATAGAATTAAAATATGAAAAACAAATAATTTACAGTTGTTCACCACCCACCAACCAGCTCCTGAGCAGCAGCCCTGGCCAGATTCTCCCCTAGTTTTTATACTGAGCATGATGGCATATGGTATGGAATATCCCTTTGGCCAGTTTGGGTCAGCTGTCCTGGCTGTGTCTCCACCTACCTTCTTGTGCCTCCCAGTCCACTCACTGGTGGGGTTGTATGAGAAGCTGAAAAGTCCTTGAGTCAGTGTAAATACCGCTTAGCAACAGCTAAAACATCAATGTATTTTTAACATTATTCTCATAGTAAATCCAAAACACAGCACTCTACCAGCTATAAGGAAGAAAATTAACTCTATCCCAGCCGAAACCAGGAAAATAATTTTCAGTAAGAGACTTCAGCCCATCTTTCTATTTATCCTTTTCTTCAGGACATTAATAAGTATGTAATAAATGCATCAAGTACCAGTACTGTTAGTAAGAATCCAGGGGCATCTCGTTATTAACCTTCTTACATGTTAAAAATGGGCACTTACTTACCTTTTGTTTCCCTATCTCTAAGCCAATTTCTAATATAAACCAGAACTTTTATCATTCATTCTGTAGCTTCTGTTTCCTTAATAATCTCCTGTGAGGGATTTTATCAAAGACATATTGAAAGTCCAAGTAAATTATTTTTATTTAATGGGTGTTTGCTATTCACCCTGTGCTATGCCATCTTCTGTCAATATAAAGCAGCTGGATGTATTCCAGTGGGGAGCAAGTGAGAAAGTTGGTGCTTTCTCTATTATTTTCAGTCTAAATAGTCTCAGTTTATTCAGGTGAAAAGTTTAGCTCAGTTGCTGGCATCCTTCATTATTTTGAGGAAGATGGTCATTGGAAGCATTTTTATCATGCAACCTACCTGGCCCATTTTCTTAAGCAGCAGGAGACCTTTTGTCTATTGCAGATATGGATATAATGGAAGGTGTATTATCGCCTAAGATACTTTGCTCATTTCTTATGCATCCAAACTTTTGAAATGAAATACAATATTGAAAAATACTGTTGATATCAATCTAAATAAATATAATAATGTTTAATGCGTGTTCCTTTAATTATTAGGCCAAATGTTTCCTTTGTAAATTCTTTGTTTTAGTTTGCTTGTATGGTTTTGTAAAGTACGTGTCAACAGTTCTTACTCTTTCAGGATTATTACAGTACTCAAAGAAATGTTTCCAGAATTTCCCCAAACTGAATGGCCTATCAGAATAATTATTATTCATTATGATTTCAAAAGTATCTATGTGTGAATAAGCAATATTCTGCACTGTTGTACTTTAAAAGTTTTTGGAGTTCCTTAAATGAATGATAAATAAGTCGATAAGTAATCTGATTTCAAGAGACAGTGAGAACAGTCAGGATGCATCAACATTAGATGAAATTACAGCTACTTAGTAAAAGCAGGAATTCATACATCTCACTTCCATGAAACACAATATAAGATATGTCTAAGGCAGCAGTTTTGCAGTCAGAATGTGCCTTTCAAAGCTCCCTTCAGAAAACAGCACAGTTTTCTTCAAGGTACCATTTCCAAATATATTAAATGGAAATGCATTTTACAACTAATACAATCAGTTACTTTAATGCTAATGTGAAAATAGTGTATATTTTAAGAAGGATCTCTGCTCAGGGATCCAAAAGAATATAAAAGGCTGTATAACTTGAAATATTTTGTGTCTGTGCAGATTTATAACCATTTCCATTTGTTCTATAGTATTGTGTGAATATATAATGAAAATATTATAATTTTTCTATCTATAAAAATGTTAAAAAATATAACCTGTATTTTGAAAAATCTTTTTGCAATAACACAAATCTCTTAAAAATATACTTAGGCAAATAATTACATGTATACAATCCTGTTGCCTTTGGAAAAAAATCAGAGGAATATGAGACAAACTTAAAACTTGGCATTAATTGTTTTCAGACTTTTTCTTAAGGTAAAAAGAAATAAAATAAAATAAAAAAAATCTTTCCATGATAGGAAAAAATGTTAAATAAAACTGGAGTGCTCTCAGCATATTTATCTTAAAAAAGCACTGAAAAAAAAAAAAGTTATTGTGCTAATATGGAGCTACCAAATTTGTACTGACACTGACTGGGCACAGATATAAATTTTCCCTAGGGTTATTCTCATGGAAAAACTCAATGGAAAAGAAAGAAATTGCTTCTCAAATGGAAAAGAAGGAACTGCTTCTTGTATGGCAAGGTATGTCAGTGTTTGTCCCTTGACTTACAAATATATTACAGAGACTTCTGTTCATTGGTTTTGGAAGACACCAGAAGAAAAATAAACACAAGGATTCTACTGTAGAGATAGTTGTATTCCTTGTCCTGCTCCAGGGCAAGACACTACACAGAGGTGAGGGACTTTTCACCAGCCTGCTTTGCCAAGTGTATCAGATGATTACACCGCCTTGTTTCTTATTTTGTAGAGCCTTGATTGCTTGTAATCACTTGATAGCCTCTGGTGCTTTATTAATGGGTAAGACTTTGCCTTTTATACTTTTCTGTTACTAGATTTTTTTTCCTGCTATCTTATTTCAATTAAATAACATTCTTTGTCTAAAGTAGGTTGTTCACCAATAAAAAACAGGGGTTTATTTTGCCAGTTTCTATTACATTTCAACTAAGTTCTACACAGTAACAATGTGAGAGGATAATGGAAGTCTTTCTAGCCTCCTGCTGATATTGTAGGATTGTCTAAACAGACTTACAGAATCTATTCTGTTTCACCAAATTAGAATCCCTAATTTCCTTTTACCTGTTAGTGAAGTATTCTGTTGAATAGAAAAATTTGTGCAGTTATAAGTATTTAATATAAAAAAAACTTCAAAATAAAAGGTGTTTCCAATTTTTGTCTTTCCCCCCTGACACCAACACTTCAACTAAATAAACATGAACGTGTAAAATGTTTATATTGTTATTGTCTACAAAATGCAGGGTTGAGAGTTGAGGTTTGTTCAACTTTACCTTTAAACACTGGGCTGATGATAGCTTCACAGATGATACTGAATGCCATAGCAGTAGAACCCAGCCTATATTAGGAGAAAATGCTTCCGAAATTTGGTACATACAAACATTTTATGTTTTTGAGAAAGGAATTTTCTTTCTTTTATTCATTACTGAGCTCTTCAATGAACTTATGAGTACTTTATGAATATTAACAAAAAAAAATTATTACATCAGTTACTAACGCTGCAAGATTTGTTCTATTTTATGATACACAGCTGGAAAGAGACTTATCTTTTGGTCTTAAAAGCTAATTTAAAGAACAGTGTCAATTTTAACTGTTTCTGCAAGAGACAGTGTGAAATCAATTTTGCATCGTAAACAAGGACATTTCTTTCTTACTTTGTCACTAATAGCTATTTCATCTATTCAACTAACAAAAGTCTGAAAATGCAATTTCCTTGTCCTTCTTATGCATGTCTTCTCTTATCTTAGGCAATGGAAATTGAATAAGTCAGTCCCATTTTAGTTAAAGTCAGATTCACTTTTAAACTTGCTGTAGTACGTCTGGGTTATAAGTACTGTAGCGTAATTAAAAGAGAGAACATGCTTTATTTTGACATTGTAATAATCTTTTGGTTTTAAGCTTAATAAAAGAAAAACCAACCCAACCCCCACACACTTCTAGACAGTGAGAATGATTAGTAAAAAAATGTAAAGTAATGGAGAGGGGAGGTAAGATTTCCCTTTTGTCCTTCAGCTTAAAACACATCTGTATCCACACAATTTCCCTATTGAAATAATTATTTAGTATTGTGTTTACTAATCAACTTATTGGAAGGAGGCAAAATATTTATTTATGCCAATTCATGTAATTACATTATGTACAGCAGAAAAAGGCAGTAAATAGAATGTCTGTCATTTTAATTAACAAACTACAGAAGAGCTCCTTATATGATGAACGTTCTAAGATGTTTTTTCTATGACCAAATTAATCAACATCTGTAGAGGACATTACAAAATAGGAACTTGGCTACTTTTCTAACAAAAATATTGGCCAACATTTTCTTAACAAACTAGAAAAATAACTAGTTGCTTATCAAAACAGAAAAATTAAACCATAACTCAAATTCCTTTATCCCATCACAGTTCATAACCATGGCAATTCATAATGATTAATTAAGACTTTTTAGTGTACTTATTATTTTTATATAAATAATGCATGCTTTCATTTATAATTCTATACAGTAAACTGGCAGTTTCATAACTCATTCATCCACCAGAGGTTGCAATTCTGCTTTCATGGCTGAAAGGTACCGTACAAATATGAGTTATTTATATGAACACAATGGCTTGAGGCATACTGCTCTTTCACATGGACATATGGTAAAAACTACCAGGTACTGAATGAAATTTGATATAGAAAGTGCTTCAGACAGATTCTAATTTAAAATTCTGTAGGAAAGATACTAGCAAATTTAATTAATTTTTTTCCTCTATTCTTTTCTTCCCTTGAAGACATTACTATATTCAGGCAGGATTTCATGTAATTCCTTCTGGAACAGAAGATAGCTTGGCCACTAAGATTGTTGTTAAACATGGACTGCAACAGTCTTCTGAAAGTTAAAAACATGCTGGTGGAATGGGAAACAAATACATTAACAGCTGCTAAGTCACCATTTCTCTCTGATCAGGCTCCTCTCCAACTCATTTGCAAGAGAAAATAGCTACAATGTTATTTCTTTTCTCCCATGAAGCAGTCTATCATCCAGCTCCTCTTGAAAATTCTGCGCCTCCACTTTCAGGAATCCTCACAACTGTGTTAATGCTGTTAGTCTCTCACAACAGGAATCAGTCTCATAAATGAAACAGAAGTTGGATATTGCAATGTTCCTCGGCTCCTGGTGCTTAACTTGGAGTTTAGGCTAAAAAAAGACCAACAGGAAGCTTCAGATACACAACTGAAGTGTGAGATTCTTGCTCTTCTAGTAAATACCGATGAAAGACAGGAATGAGATCTGTAAAGTATATCTACACTAGTCCAGTAGTGCACAAGTCAGAGTTAAAAATATTAAATGGCCATGTAGCACAAATATCTCTAATTATGCAGACAAACTAAAAGATCCATTGCTTGGAAACTGAAGCTAGGTAGTTTTAAACTAGAAGTAAGTTTTGATTTTCAGGTTGTAAATCTCTGGAAGAAAATGCAGTTTAGAATGTCATGAATTTTCTGCTGTTTGAAGTCTGTAAATAAAAGTTTTACTTAAATTATAAACCATAGATGTGATCTTGAATAATTAGATGAAATTCTGTGATTTGTGTTCTTCAAGAGTTTGGTTAAATCATAATTATCCCTTCCCGCTATGTATTTTCTTAGAGCTTTTAGGTTATTGAATATTTAACAAACTAAAAACAGATTAAAAAAATCTTGGGGTTAGAATAAAAATCCTCAATGACTTTCATTAAATAGAGACACTTGAGTATCTCAGGTACAAACCCATCTCATTTTAGCAGTTTCTCTTTCCTTATTGTTGTGGTTTAACCGCAGCCAGTAACTAAGAACCACGCAGCTGCTTGCTTGCTCACTCCCTCCACCCCAGAGGCATGGGGAGGAGAATTGCAAAGGAATGTAAAACTCGAGGGCTGAGATAAGAACAATTTAATAATTGAAATAAAGTAAAATAAACCCAACAATAATAATAATAACATCAGTTATATTGAAAAGGAGGGAGAAGGGGAGAGGAGTGAAATCCAAAGGAAAGAGAGAAAAGAAAACCGCAGATGCACAATACACTTGCTTGCCTCCTGCTGGCTGATGCCCAGCCACTCCCTGAGCAGTGATCTTCAGCCTCAGCCAGCCGCCCAGTTTATATACCGAGCATGACGTCCCATGATATGGAATATCCCTTTGGTTAGTTCAGGTCAACTGTCCTGGCCATGTCCCCTCCCAGTCTCTTGTACCCCTCCAACCCTCTCACTGGCAGGGCCTGAGAAACTGAAAAGTCCTTGACTTTAGTATAAACATCACCCAGCAACAACTAAAGACATCAGTGTGTTACCAACATTGTTCCCACACCAAATCAAAACAACAACACTGCATCAGCTACTAAGAAGAAAATAACTCTACCTCAACCAAAACCAGGACACTTACATTAACTGAGATTTAGTTAGATTATTGAATCACTTAACAGTGTTCTTTGTATTTCTTTTGATTTTGGCTTGAGATTTTTTGTTCAACTGCTTTTGTGATTTTGTTCATAATGTTTCACTACCTATTGTTGGTTTTGAAGGACTGCATGCAGTTATGTGTAGTAGTAATGTAGTGTTAAGTTCTCTGTGAGTGGTAATCTATACCACATCATAAAACAGGAGTTAAAGTTGCATGGAGTTTTAGCTACAGCTGGCTTTAACCAATGCACCTCAGCCATAGAGTTGTTTCAGTAGTCTTTATATACTTACTGCAAGAACTGGCAACAGAATCAAATATAAGTAAAAGCTACACATTTTACCAAGAATACTCAAGAGAATGAAAAAATAACACATATGCTATGCAATTAAATTGTCCCTTTAAAATTTGCTTAATTTGGATGACTTTCCAAGCCATTAAAACTCCCTCCCTTTGCTCTGGGTTAGAAGTCATTTGTGAAGTTCAGGCTTGACAAGACTAAAATATGGACTGAAAAATGGACTGAAAGCTCCATTGCATCCTCCCTCAGAATAATCTGCTTTATAGTAATGTTGGTAGAATCTGAAGCTGTAACAGACAGCAGAGAGAAAATTGGGTGTACAGCTTCAGTAGCTTTGTTGCTGTAGGAACAGTTTGCTGTGAGTTTGAGTTTAAATTTACTAAAACCTGCACCACTGCACTAAAGTAGAAAGAGATATTTTGAGTCAAGAAATAGTCGATCAGAATGGGATGCATCTTCTTTAATGACCACCAGTAGTATTAGCTAGAAAATTCAGTACTACTAACTTTAACCTGTATAACTTTTGCCTTTCTAAAGATAAGCTTTAACCAGTGATAAGTCATCTTATTTGATCATGAAGTCATACTGGCAGTAGTCATACAATCATGCATAATGGAAATAATATAGAGTTGTGTTTTATCTGCATTTTACCAATATTTATGTCTTTCAGGTTTTTACCTCAACAGTTCTTTTAAAAGTTTTAGAGAAATGTCAAGTAAGAGAAAGAACTAACTCCCATGGAACTCAGTAAAATTAATCTGGAGCCGGAGGTTTCTGGGCATAATTTTTGGGTACATTCCTTGGGAAGGCCCTAAATCATATTAAGTAATTCCCTTGATTCCTAGCATTTCTGTCAGGTGGAAAAAAAAGCCATTTTAGTGTTGAGAGAGTTAATGTTGCAGAAAGGATATGGAAGATAAGAATGGATGTCTGCCCATCATAATTTATCAAGCCTACTAAAGCTGTTTCCTGCCCTTGTTCAAGCGTAAGAATAGAGGCTTCCAAGTTTAAAATATCTGTGTCTGAGATGAATTTGCTGTTGGCTAGGTTTTATTTAACTGTTTTATCAGATCAGAGTGGGGTTAGGCTAGGTATAACATATGCCAAGGATTATTGTCCCCGATTTATATTCTTGCCATTCTTATCAACGTTGAACAGTAGCTTTGGTGGCACACGTGATGAAAACTATGCTAGTGGTCAGTTATTAGCTATAGAAATCTGTTCTAAAGGCAACAGCAATTCTACTCGTATTGATTCTTATACTGCAATGTTTGCTTACGTGGTACAACGAGCAAGAGAACAAATGCACAATCCATTTAGGATCTATTCACTACTGCTCCAAAGATCTTATAGAGAAATTATTTGAAAATTAAGAAAAGAAATTCTGGAGGGTTTTGCCTTGTCACACTTTACAGTATGGAGTTGCAGACCTCATATCTTTTAGAGTACAGTAGCTGCTGGCCTGATTGACTTCAGTTTAAGCTCTCTTGTTTTATCGGTGGTTTTGCTTGTGAATGCATGATGTTACCATTTTTCTTCTCCTACTCATAAATATGGTTGGTTACTTTTTGTTGCTTCTGATACATTATCATACAAATTGCTACCACTGCCTACTAGCCTAGATGAATTTTCTGATGTGAGGTTCTCATCCTAGCTGTTGTTCAGCCACATAACCTGTTTGACTAAGGGGCTTTTTAGTTGTGGTATTTTGATATTCAGCAGATCTGATTGCTGAGGCACAAAACAAAAATGTAAAGTAGTTAGGGTTCCAGTAGTGAATAACAGCATGGACTGATCAATAACATAATGGGCAAAGAAGTGATGAAATTGTGAGCCATTTCATCAAGTTTGTGTCGATATGGCACCATATATATTGATGGTTCCCAGAGGTGTTTTTTCCCCCAGAACAGCCACGATTGAGGTGGTGTAGGTCCAGTCCCTTGTGCCTTCTTAAAGAAACCACAACTGTTCAGTAGCAGCATAACAGATGTTCAAAAGAATCATTAACAATCTAAATATATGTGTGAGCAGATGTACGATTTCTACTACACATAACTTTGGGGGAGAGGGAGTTTTAAAGAAAATCAATAATGAGCAGGTCCGTATACGAATTACTCATCTAATTATATTTAAAAGGTAGATTAAGGTTCTTTGCTTCAGTGATTGTGGTTGAGATAAGGAGGACAAGTGATGAGAGGAGCTATTGAAGTAACCATGCATGATTGACTTGGCATGTATTACTAGATCGATGAGAGACAAAATAAGTGGCAATATAAGAGAGAAGCTTGTGCCAAAACCTCAGTCCTGCTCTTTTTGGTGCATTTCACTAGAGGCACATGAAATGCATTGCCATTAAGATAAAGGAATAAGTAAAATAAATAGATGGGTCTAAAACACAGCAGGAAATTCTGTTTACTCTTTAAGTAATGTGTTCAGTCAGGAGCACTATCACTTTTGTAATCCTTTCAAGAATGTCACTGGTGCTGCCACAGATGAGCACTCTCTGTGAAGAACCATCTTATGGAAGTTGAATGATTTAGGTATGATGTTATATTTACGACAAGATATGCAAACAGCTATCTTTTTTAGGATATAAGGAATATTTTGCCTTAGGCTGACCTCAGAAAAGGGTACAGGGGTGCGTGGAAGACTGTTTTTTCTCCCAAGAATGTAACCACAAAAAAGTATATATATTTTCTGCTTTGCATTAATGATTTACTTTCATAATAGGTAATCTTGTCTAATATTTGAATAGTTGTTATTCTTTAAGCTTTTATTTAAAAAAAAGTAGGAAACTTTGGGAATCTTCTGCATTAGTTCTGGAGATCTAAAGGCCTTGATCACTTGTTTGACTTTTCATATCTTTTTCCAGACCATCATAGCCCACAGGGAGTAGCAGTGGGCAAGGAAGGAGTAAATAAAGAGGTGGAACCAGTTAAGTGATACTCCTGCTTTCTGGAGCTCCCAAACGTTATTTCTGTGATTTTCTTATTGAATTTCCATATGCTATTGGTAAGAAAACCACAATTATTTAACAAGTTTTCTTTAAATATCACTTTAAACCTCTGAGATTTTTATCTTCAGCTCTGAGAATATTTTCATTTTTTTTCCATACAGACCTTTGCATTTGATAATACTAGCTTTATGGTTTCGTTCTCACCTGCATCTCTGCTTTTTGCCACATACACAGGCTGAAGGTCACTGTGAACAGATATAGAAAAATCCAGGACATAGTTCCTTTCCTTAAGCATATGCTATATGCTATCAATACATAAAGGAGTAAGAACAGTTTTGGCTTACCTAGACTGATTCTTGCACGGCTGTCTACTGGCAGTGTCTCGTAAAATAAAAGGAGCTTTGCGGTGTCACACCAGGTACTTCAATAACCTCTTCTGGAGGCTATTATGACAAAATTACCGAGAGGTCTCAGAAATTTCTGGAATCTGAGAACATGCAGGTTCACCTGTGGAGACATGACAACCATGGAGATGTCACTACCAAACCCTTAAGTAAGTACACTTGAGAGTTGCCAATCCTCTGTCTTTTCTGCTCCCTTCCCCTCACTGGCTCACACAGCAATTCAGCTCTGGCTCACTAAGAAGGGAATGCAGCTTTCCTCTAGCTCTCCTTCTTCCCAGTGCATCAGGTGGATGGAGCAAGTTATATCATGGTACATTTGAGGCAAGCCATAGAAATGAAAAAACACATAAGGGCTAGGTGATACAGGGAAAAGCCCAGAAAGGCTGGGTGTAATAAGGCACAGCATTTCTTCAGGCAACATGAAACTTCCTGCACCCAAAATTCAGAATCATCCCTATTGTGCAGCTTTACAACTAGTACAGCATGACACCTCGACACTAATTTAAGGTGCATTTAGAACCACAAGCTTGCAGTCACATTTTGCTGCTGAAGTGATCATCTGTGCTATCTGGACGTGGACACACACACTCTCTTTCCCTCTTTGTTGCTAGCTTTCTCTGGCTCAATATTGCCTTATGCTTTACAGAAAATTTTATGTAAACATAAGCTGAGGATATGTTTTCCAACAGCCACTGCTACTTGCCATCTAGACAAAGAAGGTATAATTTTCATTCTCTTTTGCTTAGAGCTGGTAATCATATTTCTGCTTTAGAAAGTGCATCTGCTCTCCTCTAAATTAATGCCATCAATGTGCTACACAATGTAGTTCTGCATCTGATATATTGTGAGACAAAACAGAGAACAAAGCAGAGACAAAAATAAAGCATCTCTGTGAGGTACAGGGAACAATCAATTAGATTCATTATCTGTTTTACATTCTAGTCACTGCTCTTAAAAAAGAGGAGTACATAATACCATGGCAACAGTTGGAACTGCAGTTCTTTATGGTATATAATCATTATGGATTCTTCAGCATTCCCTGAAAATTGATATAAAAAGTCACAGGAGTTGTACTACCTACTATGCTGATTAAATGACAAGTTTGTAATTTACAAGTGCCTTATTGCCATGGGAAGGCAATCACACAACTCCGTTTTCAAACTCAAGGGTTTTTGAAACATGCTGCATGATCTCTAGCTGGGCTGCAAGCTAAGATTAAATTGAAAGGATAGCATGTAGATTTTAGAACATGGTGTTGACATTTACTGGCCAATCAAATTTTGCAACCTTCCTGCATGACAGCAGATGTTGACCTTTCAAGCTTTCCCTATCTGCTTTCACGCATTACCTGCAGAAATTAACATTAACTCGCTTCTTGCTCCTTGCTGCTATTAATGTCAGCTGGGAATTGAGAATCATGAATTCATTTATTACACAGAGTGGAGACCCGTTTTATACTCTAAGCACAGAAGGGCTGCTCCTGGGAGCTGGTATTTTTGGAAGCTGCTACAACTACCTTTGTGGTTGAGGGATAGCTGGGAGCTATGGTGTAGAAAATGTCACTGGGAACAAGAGCAGAAAAAGACAGCAGAGGACGGATTCAAGGAGAAACCTAGGGGCCAAATACTTGCAAATAGTACTGGATACAGAGAGCTTAAAGTCTAAAATGAAACACTTAAAGCTGTTCTAATGGAGTACAAAACTAGATGCAAGGTACCGATGTCTCTTTGACTTGTTAACTGAACTATGAAAATGTAAGCCTGTATAATATACAGCCTGGTAACAAGAAGCTTCAGGGGCTTACACAGCATTGCCTGGGGCTCTCTGATATTATACTCAGAGGGAAATATTGACTTTGGTAGAGATGTCTCCTGCAATCTGACTAAGATTTTAATATAATTTCAGCCAATCTTGGAATCTGTTGCCTAAAAAGCAACTAAAAAAATATTTTCTGTCTTATCCTTTTACTTACATTAAAAGGAAAAGTTTCTTTGGAGTATCTACAGAAATACTGTCATCAGAAAGGAAAAGCTAATGTCTATAACTGTAAAAGTCTTCCTGCAAGCATCAGCTAGTTTGTATGTTATTTCTGGGAAAAACTTTCCAGTGCGATGGGTCACTATACTTTAAGCAGTTACGAGTTTCATGCATGTATATTTCTAACCTTATAGTAATGTACTTCAAAAATGTATCACATTAAATGACAAACATTTGCAAGTTACATGAGTTCCAGAAAATTTTCCAAATAAACAAGGAAAACTTGCAGTCATGATTTTTCATTATGTTATTGGAAACATGTTCCAGGTATTAATGAGAAGATACAATCTATTCTTCAAAAAAAGAGGACATTTTTCTTAGCATCGCTTGGTCTCAGTTTTCCAGAACTAGAAAATGTAAAATACTCTGCATATTAGCCAAGAAGATAAGTGTTTTGTATTCCCTTCTGCCACTGATAATTATACTGATATTCATGCTGTGGTAAATGCCATACCTCTCAAAATTCATAAAAATGAAAACATATCCAGAAAACCTTCAGCTAATGCCTTTGGCTGAGGCAAAATTACCTTTGCCACATTTGTGAAGAGAACTTTAAGCTAGGAATGATGGCAAAGGGAGATGAAGACCTACAATCAAGAGGTGGACTGGGTTGGTAAGCAAACATGCAGGAAGATGTGGTTATGAGAGTCTGTGAAACCAATGGAAAAGGGCTGAAGGGGCCCACCTCAAGTGTATGCACACAATAAGGAAGCACCTACACAAAAGTACTATGGGGAAGGCAGATGAGATCCTCAGAGAACTGGAAGAAGCCTCTTGATCATGGGCCTTGGTCCTTATAGGGAACTTCAATGACCCTGATGTGCTGGAGAAATGGCATAACAGGGCACACGCATTCTGGGAGGTTTCTAGAGAACACTGGTTAATATATCCTGACACAGATGTTCAAAGAACCAATGTGGGGCTGGGGAGGGGCGCATATTTTGCTGGACCTGATATTTGTAAGCAAGAAGGAACGGGCTGGGATCTTTAGACTAGGAACAACCTTGACTGCAGTGACCATGTCTTGTGGGTTAACCACAGTAGGCAGCTAAGTACTATACAGCTACTTGCTCACTCCTGCCCAGCAGGATGGGGAAGTGAATCATAAGGGTAAAACTGAGAAAACTTGTGGGTGGAGATAAAGACAGCTTAATAAGTAAAGGAAAAAAAAAAGGGGGGGAACAGAGGGGAGGAACCAAACCAAAAATACCAAGTGAAGCAATAGTCACCTTCAGCCAACTGATGCCCAGCTAATCCCTGAGCAACAGCAATCCCAGAAAACTGCTCCCCCAGCTGTTATGACTGAGCAAGATATTGTATGGTATAGAATATCTCTTTAGTCTGGGTCAGTGGTCCCAGCTGTGTCCCCTCCCAGCCTCTTGCCCACCCCAACCTACCCTCTATGGTGCACAGAGCAAGAAACAGAAAGCCTTGAAGCTGTACAAACACTGTTCAGAAATAGCTAAAATGCTGATGTGTTATCAACAGTTTTGGTCACAAATCCAAAACATAGCATCGATAAGGGCTGCTGTGAGGAAGATTAACTCCAAGCCACACCCAATACACCATGAGATGCTAGAGTTCAGGATCTTGAGAAGAGGGAACAGGGCAAATAGCAGGATCACAGATCTGGACTTCAGGAGAGAAAACTTTGGCCTATGCAGAGACCTGCTTTGAAGAATGTCACAGTAGACAATCTTGCAGAGAAGAGCTGTCTAAGGTAACTGATTGATTTTCCAAAGGTCATCTCCTTGGTCCATCCAATTGTCCGTCCTAACATGCAGAAAGCCAGGAAAGATGACAGGATGCCTGCATGGATGAACAAAGAGCTCCTGACATAACTAGAACATATAACAAAAAGCATACAGTATGTGAAAACCAAGTTAGGAATATGGAAACACTTTCCAAGTGTGCAGGGACAGGGTTAAGAAAGCAGAAGTCCACCTGGAGCTTGGACTGGAAAATGGTGTGAAGGGTAACAAGAAGGGTTTCCACAGGTAATTCAGTAGGAAAACAAAGGCTAAGGAAAAAGTGGGTCCACTGCTGAACTGGGCAGATGACCTGGTGAGAAGGAATATGGAAAATGTCTTCTTCGTACATGTCTTTACTGATAGGAGTTTGCCGCAGCACTCTCCAAACCAGCCAGCTGCAACGTCTTTTTACCATCTTATACCAACACACTCTTCATACAGTCCCTCTGCTGCCTTCTCCTTGTCTCTTCTCATCCCAGGCATGCATTCTCTCCGCTTCTTCCTCAGCTGCTCTCTCTTCACTGGCTCTCAACCACTTACCAGAACCAGCCACACCTGCACCTTATCTACATCGGCCAACCCGACACCCCTGAAGCCAGCCCACAGCTGTATATTATCAATGCTAATTAACCCAGCTTTGTTCCTCTACAGGAGTTTCTTCAGGGATCCCACATCTCTGAGACCAGTAGGAAAGTCTCAAGCAAGGAAGACAACCTATGCAGATGTGAATCAGATAAGGGCACATTTGAAGAAACTGAACATAAATAAGTCTATAAGATGTGACAAAATGCACTCATGAGTGCTGAGGGAGCTGGCTGATGTAATTGTGAAGTGATTCTTGATTATTATTGAAAGGTTCTGGCAGTCGGTTCCTGAGGACTATGAGAAAGCAAAAGTTACTCCTATCTTAGAAAAGAACAAGAAGAAGGAACAGGCCAGTCAGCCTAACCTTGATCCCTGGAAAGGTGATGGAGCAAATTCTGGAAGCCATTTAAAAACATATGAAGGACAAGAAGTTGATTTGGAGTAGGCAGCATTGCCTTACAAAACAGAAATAATTCCTGACCTACTTGATATCCTGTGATAAGTTGTCTCAGTGGATGTTTATCTTGACTCTAGTAGAGTTTTCAACACTGCTTCCCATAACATCCTCATTGACAAGCTGATGAAGAATGGTTTAGATAAATGAGCAGTGAAGTGCATGAAAAATGTCTGAACTGTCGGGACCAAATATCTGCAGTACAAAGTCCAGCTGAAAGCTAGCCAGCTTACCTCAGGGTTTTATCCTGGGGACAATGCTATTTAACATCTTTGTTAATGACATGGATGGTGGGACAGAGCACACCCTTCGCAGGTTTGCAGGTGATGCAAAACTAAGAGGACTGGCTGAAACACCAGATGGAGGTGCTGCTGTTTAGAGACATCTGGACAGGCCAGTGAATGGGCCAACAGCAGGGGTCCTCAAACTACGGCCCGCGGGCCGGATACGGTCCCCCAGGGTCCTCAATCCGGCCCCCGGTATTTACAGACCCCCCGCACCACCCTCCCCCCCCCACCGCCGGGGGCTAGGGGGGGAAACCAAGCAGCCGCAGGTGACTGCCTGCCACTTCATCCATGTGCCAGCCCCCTGTTTAAAAAGTTTGAGGACCTCTGGAACAGGAACCTCATGAAGTTCAAGAAAGGGAAATGCAAAGTCTGCATCTGGGGAGGAAGAACCCATGCACCAGCACACATTCTGCATCCACAGTCTGGAAAGCAGCTTTGCACAAAAGGAGCTGAGGTTCCTATTGGACAAAGAAGTCCAATGTGATCCTGGGAGAAATTAAGAATTATCAGCAGGTGCAAGGAAGTGATCATGTCCCTCTGCTCAGGATTGCTGAGGCCACATCTGAAGTGCTGTGTTCAGTGCTGGGCTCCCCAGTACAAGACAGAGAGTGACATACTGGAGCAACTATAGCAAAGGGCCACTAAGGTGATTAAAGGCTTAGAGCATCTGTCAAACTGGGAGAGGCTGACAGCTGTGACTGTTTAGGCTGGAGAAGAGGAGGCTTGGGAGGAAAGGGGTTACTAGTGTGTGCAAATATGCAGTAGAAGACAATAAAGAAGACAAAGCCAAACCCAAGGAAAGGACAAGAAGCAGTAGGCACAAACTGAAATGAAAGAAATTCCATTTAAACATATGAAAACCTTTTTTTATTATGAAGGTGGTCAAGCTCTGCAGCAGGTTGTTGAGAGAGGCTGGTGAGTCTACATCCCTGGAGATATTTGAAACCTAACTTGACATCCTGAGCAACCTGCTCTAGTTGACCCTCCTCTGAGCAGGAATATTGGACTAAGTGATGATCTCTAGAGGTTTCTAAACCTATTCTGTGATTCTGCAAAAACTGAATGATCAAACTAAGATCAGACTGAAACAAAGACCAAGGCTTCTAATCAGTCCTGCATGGTGGACTCCCAATTGGCTTCCTTCAGACACCAGAGTATTAAATAAAACTTGGGACTCAAGACACTGATTCTAGCAATAGACAGCCATCACCAAGCTGCCTGTATGTTCAGCCCTACTTTGCACCTGTCTCAGTGTTGTTCCTCCCTGCTAGCACTAAATGTATTTGCCACATCAACAGAGAACCCACATTGCTGCTAATACTCCAAAAAGAAAAGTTGCAGAGACATGTGTGCCTCACCACTGGCTTCTTTTCATTGGTAGCTCAAGAATTTGTGAGAAATTAATAATTCTTAATACTACAGCAGGTAGAGATGGATTAGCTTGGAAGTTGCAACTCCCCTAAAGCCATCCCAATGGCTGATTGTCCAACCCCAATAGGACCCATAAAAAAACCAGCCATGCCGTTACAGAAGAGCAATAATGTGTTGTGAAATTGTTGGAGCCTGAACTGCAACTTACTCTGTAGAATCCTGATTGATAGCAATTGTGTTGGCAATTGAGTTCTTATTTTCTGTAGGGGCTATCAGTAAGGACAGGATATAATTTCATGAAGGGGGTAACTATGTTAATGATTAATTGAAACATTTATTCTTACATCAAAGACAAAGATTTATAGATGTGATGTAAATGTGCTTGCTTCAGGGCAAAAGTCAATCAAACAGATGAAACAGGAATAAGCCGTCTTTGTGTGGCAGGTTTTCCCACAATCGTTCTCCTGCAACTTTTTTCTGAAACAGCTGAGAAAAGTCTGTGTGACAGTGTATGCCCTAGGAGGTTAATGGTCTTCCAGTGTTCCCTGGACTAGTGATTTTCCCTCTCACAGCGGCAACAACAATACAAAATTAAACATACAAATTTAATCTGATTGTGTTACTACTGACCAGTTATTTGAGGCAAGTGTAAAACTGGGCTACGTGTTAATGTGCAAAATACAAAGACTTATTTGTGTGTTAAGAAACACTGATCTGCAATTAATTTACTGTTGATGAGTAGTTCCTCCCAGCACTAAAGAGACAGATGTAATATGGTTTGATTTTAGTCTGCAGCCTATCCATTATCAAACAAAATCAGCACTTGCTTTCCAGTGTTCAAGTGAGAGAGAATAGGCTGAATAATCTGGTTACCAATTTGTGTTGTGAAACATATTCAGAATGGCTAACATGATTTCTAGGAGCAAAATGAAGAATACATGCTCATTAGATACAGCTGCTGTCTATGTGGCTTGTCTCAGAAGTCTCTACAGCATCTCCTCAATATACATTCACCTGCCTCAGACATTTGCATCATGGAAAGGCTGTAGATATCCGTATCACCGAACTTTGCCATATTGCCCTTCCACAAACACCGGATTGAGTTAGTAGGGTTCAGCAGCTACTTCCTGCCTTCTGGATGGCAAAAGTCAGCAACAATTGCAGTAGATCTTTCATATGCTGAGACAGCTTGCTAACTTGCTCACACCTGTAAAATGTTATTAGAATATATGGAATTATATATATAGAATATAATAGGAATATTAGAATAATTCCTAAATAAATGTATGTAGTGGATGAACATATGCATCGGTTGCTTATGGCTGTCTGGCCTTTTAAGACCCTATGGGCCCATATATCATATGGTAGCCGCCTGAAACAGTAGCTAAAGAAACAGTTGGCTTTAGAAAGCCTCAGCTATCTTTACTGTACTCATCCCCTCCCATACAATCCCTATATATAATGACAGATTGTGTGGACATCAAACATGGGCATCTATCCAGAGCACAGGAAGGGTCTACTACTGACCTCGAAATTGAAGTTTTTCTTCAAGCAGGAAGAACAGTAAAAAGTTTCTCTTACCATATTACTCACATCTGTAAAGTCACCCTGCAAGGGACACCACTAAGAAGCTGGCAGCCTTTATCAGCAGAAATAAGAGTGAAGGCTCCAAAAAGTTGAGAGAGAGAAGAAACACCAGGTAATTCTAAATGACCCTTAGCTAGTTTGCAAATATGGTTTCTTTTCAATTGAAATGGGAGTGCCTGAAAAAATAATTACAGAGAAGTGTTACTTGGAACTTACAGCTTGTCTCAATATACCAAAAAAAACCCTAAATGCTTTTGGGACACAGTGCTCATATGCAGACTCTCAATGCCTGTGACCATCTGCCCTGTCACTACAAAAATCCTTCTAGAAGCCAAATAACAGAAAAAGGCCTCTGCTCAAACCTGCCAAGGCCTCCATAATTGCAGCTGAATTCTCTTGCCAAGTGAAGTTTTGTATTTTCTGCTTGAATACACTGATTAATCAATCTTTGATTTTATAGTTTATAGTCTGCAAGATGTAGACACCTTCCTGAGTAGTTCAAGAAAACTTTCTGCATTGACAAATGATTTCCAGGAGAATGAAGAAAGAATTCTGGGTGGTTGCAAGCAACTGCTAGTGGCTGTCTCGCAGATTTCTTGGGCAAAACATACTGGCCTCCCCTGCTCAGTCAATATTTTCTCTCCAATCATTACTGCTCTCCATTCATTCTACCCTGGCAATTTACTGCTATACTGCAGAAAAATGACAAGAAACATACATGTTAGAGCTCTTTGGTGGGACCTTAGCAAGGATGTGACAAGATAGGTTTAGCTTGACAACTCATTGGGAAATGGATATAATGTCAAAATTTTCAGTCTAGAAGTCAACAGGTCTTGAAGGGAATGAACTACTTAAATCTGCTGTTTTAGAAAGCCCTATGCTGTGGTTCTAGCAAAGGAATATGTTCATAATCCAATCTCTAACCCAAACTTCATTATAAAGTTAACCAAATTGGTCCATTCTAGCATCTTAATTTTTCTCAGAACTGCATACTAATTCATGTAACTCATTGATTTTTCACTTCTAGCCTAAACTTATTTCTGAAGTAGTTTATCAGGTTCATAGCATTTTGTTATTTCCCTAAGCTTATTTCATTTCGGCTCTGAATTATTCACAGGTTGCCAACTCAAAACCCACAACGAGACCAACCTGAAAAGGTAATTAACCACACTGTGAGCCATTTATCAGCTTAGGAAATGTGAAAATTCTATTTTACATGACATATACAAGCATCATAAAATGCAAAACAACTAATTTATAAGTAACCAAGGGTTGCAATTCTTAATAAAACCTTAAAAACTTTTGAAAATTTTCTTTCTTATTTTTCAACAGCTAAAGGTAGATTTCCGTAACAAACATGCTTTCTAACAAAGCTGAGGTTAAATGAACCTAAATGTTGAAGAAAGCTACCCATAGTGCACAGGGATGACTACTGACGTAAAAGCAACAACTAAATCAATAACTAGAATTCAGTGATTCAGATCATCAGAATCTGATTGGTTACAGCTTGATTAGTAATAGCTAATGTTTTTGTCTTTTCTGTGCAATTCTGCCAATGCACTAGCTTATAAATTCCTGCTGAAAATTAAAATAGTAGTGCACATTGCTTATCACGCGTTGTTTGACCTCGCTTGTCTTGAGAAGGTAAACATGTCATGTTGTACTGTCCATGTTTATGATGCCAGTTAATAGTATACTGCTAAAATAATATAGTGCTGTATTTTACAGCTGAGCATGAAACATTAAACATAAAAGGACATACAAAAACCTGTAGTGAAGTAATTTAAAAATATGATATGAGAGACACTCTAGAGTTTTCTAGTAGTTTTTAGTAAGTTTGCAGTCAAACTGCTGCCCATACACCACAATGCAGTTTATAGCATGTATATGTCATTTGCTCTTGATTGTACTTTTAATGATAGTATGTCTTCTCATATGCTATTTTCTTACGAAGCTGGCAATCTGTTTTGGCGGTCTGGACCTGTTAGAGTAAAAATGTAAGTCACATTCTGATTTAAAAAATTTAAAAAATACACTACTTTTCTCTCTTTCCAGAAACCAGATCCTATCTCCGTTTCTATGACTAGTCTTAGTTTGGTTATAGAAAAATTTTCACTGAGCTGTTTTTTAAACTTTTGTATGTCCATTCACTTTTTAGAAGCTATGCAAGATAACAGCACTGCAAAGGGTTAGCAGCTGCATGACTGGCTTAGCCTAAGAATAAGAAAGGAAAAGAAGCTGTTTTCAATTCTAGGCTGATTAAAACTGTTAAACTTAATGAAAATTATTACCTAATATGTTAAGACCAGATTTGTGATTTTTATGGTTTTTTGGAAAACAAAATGAGATGTACGGACAAGATCTGGAAATAATAACACCTGACATTTACCTCTCTTCTCTGGCTGACAAAGCTGGTAACTTATTTAAGTCTGAGTGCACAAAACTATATCTTACATATATTCGTAAATAAATGTAGGTAACAAATGACATACGTGGCAGCTCTATAGCATTATTCATCAATTCTAAACACAGTTGACCAAAATGTCATAAAACCATTAAGTAGTTCACCATAGTTTCTAAAATACTGATAAATTTTAAGAAATTGTTTTTCTTCCAACCTTTTGAACCCAACCATTCTGCAGGAAAAGGCTTTTTGCTAATTGAAAATTATGGGGAATTCCTTCTTGGGATTTGTCTCTAAGAATTTTTTTCTGAGAATGAAATTAGCAAAAAAGGAGAATTATGAGCTTTTAAAGTACTAAAAATAAGAGTAACTAATAACATCTGTCATTGATCATATGCTTTTGAGAATGAATTTTAGATAACTGTATCAGTTTTATGAATTACAAGTAACTGTTGAGTCTAAAGAGTTGCAATCTGTACCTTCCTGTAGTTTTCACTGAGTGGTTTTCAAGGTGATATTTATTTTGATAATTATTTTGGATAACTACATTATTGCTCTTCAATGCAGTGACTTTCAAATACTAGTTTTAATACTAAATAATGTTTTTATAAAACGGTAGCTTTTTACATACTACCATCTATCTTGAATGAGGTTTTGTATATGAAAATCTTAAAGATATCATCCAAAACTAGTAAAGACAAAGAAAGACCCAATTCTAGAGTAGCTATGAACTGTTCTTGAGGCTATTATGATTATAGTTTATGTGCTTCTATATTACTGTATGCCAACAACAAACATGACATTCTTATATTCATTTAGGGATAAAATTGTGTCTTTATTTCATTGTTTAGTTGAAAGCTGCCAATATTTGAGCCCACTAGCCTTTTTCAAGACTGATGTGACTTATATTTAAAGACTCTGCCATCAGCTTGAGTTTATGACAAATAAATTTATTTAGAATTATGGTAAATCTTTCACTGATTTAGAAAACAGTGGAAATTATGAATGTTTTAGGTTTTTTTTCTTTTTCTTTTTCTTAAACATTTCTTTTCATCATTTTTTTGTATAAGCTTTCTCTTCTTAACAAAGTACAAATACACATCATTAAAGTTCATCTTTGATAGGCAGTCTCTTTAAACCATGCAATTTACTATTGGTGTGAAAGGGTCTTTCTACTAACTAGAACTGCAGCTACTGTTAGATAATGTGACAAGAAATCTGATTTTGTATTTCAGGTTCCGAAACTAAGCAAGATAACTAATGTTTAGCAAATAAGGAGGAAATTTTTGAAAATAAATGATGTGCTTTTTCCATTTTTCCACCACTAGAGAAGACATTTGTTAGATCTATGAGATGTCTTGGGATATTTTCTGATAGATAATATTTAAATCTGAATCATCATACACAGTTTTTAAAAAAGTATTCTTTTTCACATTCTGGATTTTTTTTTTTCCTCCTCCTAGGCAAGTCTTTGTCTTGAAAAGTCTTTATCTCTTTGAAGTTCAAGAAGCTACTTCTACAAGTTCGGAAAATACTTCACTAATGACATTAATTCCATATAGAAAGTTCTCATATACTACAGTGATGATAGGTAAAAACGTCCTGGGTGGTAGGCAGGATATTTCAGACTCAGTCTTTGAGAAACATTAGTCTAAGGCACTGTTTTTTCATGTGCTACTCAAATTTTATTAATTATGAAGTAAAGATTTAACGTGGCATGAGAAAATAAAGCTAAGCAGCAGTAGATGCTGTTTATTAAAATTAAAATTCAATAATTATTTGGTTTTCTGTATCTCTCACAACCTTTAATATAATAATATTTAAACAAAAACATCTCATAAATACTCTAATAATTTAGTTATCAAGAGACATGTAATTCCCAAAAGTTTATAAATTATTTAATTAAAAATATTAAAAGTATAGCGATGTAAGTACTTAGTGCAGTGCAACAATACGTTTCAGTTTCTCCTGTGCCAACAGCATCTTTATGACTACACAAGAAAAAAAAAGGGAATAATTGTGTTCCTGTCCAATATGAAATAAAGACAAAGCACTTCTGCCCGATAAGTCATTGATCTCATCAATAGATTTAGACTGCCCAGAGGGGCACATCCCGTTCACCATCTCAGGAAATGTTATTTGTAAGTTAATTGTTGGGTTGGTAAAACTTCCCCTTCTGTCTCTTGCAATAAAAGCTAGGAAGGTATTTATCTTAGACAGATCAGTGACAATACTTGAATAAAAGTGTACTTTACAGCTGTAAATTTTTTTCCTAATAAACATTGCATTTAAAGTTTTCGTGTTGAAGATAATTTTCTTTTCTTTGTTAAAGAATTCTTACCTTGGATTATAAAGCTGCAGACTGAGACTAAACTGTGAAACTGAAACATGTGCACTTTTTCTATATCACTTTGATGGAATTAATTAGAATTCCTTTATCACTGTTGTTCTTCTGTCTTGCTGTCACATTTCTGTTTTAATGGTCTATATATCCAGGAGTTAAAGAATCTGACTCTCACATAAGTAAAATCTTCAAAGGAGCACAATTCTTGGAATTTTTTTTTCCCTCTTTTCCAGCAAAGACAGTAAATTTGGGCATCATGTTAAGCAAGCCTCCTTGGTTTTCTATTTACCAGCTTTTAAATTTGTAAAATATGACTATTTACAAAACCCCTTTTATAGAGATTTTTGTGATCTGAACATAGAAAGTTTTACATAGAAGTTATTGCTTAAATTTGATGTTGGAATATAGTCATATTTAATATTATTCTGCTCTCATAGTTGCTATTGGGTTGATTCCTAGATGTCTATATCAAGCTTCTACGTATATCACTGGTTGATAGCTATGGTCCTAGAGCTCCAGTAATAAAGGCCACCAGTGTGGGAGAAGTGTTCTGAAGCTCAGTGTTTCAAGAAGAGAGGTAGTAAAGGATAAAAAGAGAGAGAGCAAAACCAGGTTGCCCCTGGGTTCTAAAATGTCCCAGAGTTACCTCTTTGGGTTCATGCATTATTTCTCAATAGGACCATACACCCCCATTCTGTAAAAGGTCAACAGGGTGAAGTTGTTTGTTGATATCATATTTTAAATCACCTTGTTTAGGTGAGGACACTGATTTGTGTTCTTTCCTACCATGGCTTTTTATGCCTTTTACAAGAGACTATCACTGAAAATAATATTTACAAGTCATAAAATCATATAATCATTTAGGTTATAAAAGACCTTTGAGATCACCACGACCACCCATTAACCCAGGACTACCAAGTCCAACACTGAACTATGTTACAAAGCACCGCATCTATGCATTTTTTTAAATACCTTCAGGGATGGTGATTCCACCACCTCCCTGGGCAGCCTGTTCCAACACTTCAGCATCCTTTCAGTGAAAATTTTTTTTGCTAATATCTGATCTAAACCTCCTCTGGCATAACTTGAGGCTGTTTCCTATTGCTTGTTATCTGGGAGAAGAGACCTACTCCCATTGGCCTACAACCTCCTTTCAGGTAGTGTAGACACCAATACGGTCCCCCCTGAGCCCACTCCTCTCCAGGCTAAACACCCCAGGTCCCTCAGCCGCTCCTCATAAGACTTGGGCTCCAGACCCTTCTTTACCAGCTTCTGTGCCTTTCTCTGGACATGCTCCAGCACCTCTATGGCCCTCCTGAAGTGAGGGGCCCAGCGCTGAACACAGGAGCCGAGGTGCGGCCTCACCAGTGCCCAGTACAGGGGAACAATCACTGCACTTGTCCTGCTGGCCACACTGTTTCAGATACAAGCCAGGATGCTGGTGGCCTTCTGGCCACCTGGGCGCACTGCTGGCTCATGTTCAGCCGGCCATCAACCACCACCCCCAGGTCCTTTTCCACCAGGCAGCTTCCCAGCCACTCTGCCCCAAGCCTGTATTGTTATGTGGGGATTTTGTGACCCACGTGCAGGACCCGGCACTTCTCCTTGTGGAAACTCATATAACTGGCCTTGATCCATGGGTCCATCTCTCTGCAGAACCTTCCTGCCCTCAAGCAGATCAGTGCCTCTGCCCAACTTGGTGTCATCTGCTCAGACAGCTTTTTTATGTTTGCTTGTGATTTTTAAGGGATGAGCTCTGCTCAGGTTCCTGATGTTGCAGGTGTGTACTCTCCATCAGTTTGGACAGTTAGCACATGTATCTAGATTCATTCCACATCACCAAGACGTTTAAATTAGTGGTCTGATCATCCTAGACTTCCTGGACAGTCAATGGAATAAAATACTCCTTCAAAAGTGAGTCTTCCTGGTCTGCCTGCTTTCTCTATTAGCTGCTGCTGAAAGTAAATCGGCTCCTGAATTAGATTAGATCATTTAAAAAGAGATGGAATGAATTGGAGCTTTGACATGCGGTTTGAATCAGATTTCTAGATGAGACAGAAGTTCACACATGGCTCTGGGTTTCACTTGTCTAGTTAATTAGTATTAGTCTGTTCAGTTGAATGTTCTGACACAGTTATGTTTAGCACTGCCAGGTTCAGGAGTATACCCATGAAATTTGAGATGTGGTTTAGCAAACTCTTGACTGCAGAGAATGAAAGCCAGGATAACCAAATGGTTAGAAAGTATTAGAAACTACTCTTAGAATCTCTAGGTTGTGTTGAAAGAAACAGAAGATGGTAACAAGAAAAAGAAATACCTGGCAATCTTTGGTTTGACACCATACAAAAATATATGCATTAATGATAGGGAAAGTTGGAATAGTTTTACAACATTGCCATTTCAGACACAAACCACGGACTAGACAGAACCTCTAAATCCTAGAATGGAGGAAAATAGGGAACAGTTATTCAGCTATTTTGTCCTGGAAAGTGTCAGAGAATCATGCAATATTGTAGGTTGGAAGAAACCTTTGGAGGTCATCTCGTCCAATGCACCTTATCAAGCAGGGTCAGCTAGAACAGGCTGCCCAGGACCATGTCCATATAACTTTTGAACATCTCCACTATTTCACAAATATTGCTTATTTAATTACTGTTTTTCTTGGTTAGGAATGAGATAAAGCGCTTTGTGTGTAGAGCTTTGTCATGAGATCCAGCTGAAATTGTTAGATGTGTTAAAACTCATACAAAGATTGAGGTAAGCTTCTGTTAAACTCCCAAACAACACATGGCTTTGGTAAAGACAGTGCTGTGTAGTTATGTTTTAATTTGAATACTTCGTATAAATGAGTTAAAGGAAGATATTTTTCAGAAGTATTTGAAAAGATATCAGGACAAAATTTGTTCTGGTTTTCAGTTCTCCATATTGCTATTCCACTGCCTGATTAGTACTTTTCTGAGGTGGTATTTTAATTTTCATTAAACTTATAATTTAAAAAAAAATCATCAAATAATATCTTACATGTTACAAGAGATGGTGGCTTGTTCTTGAAATTATAATGTACAGTTACTGTTCTCTGGTAGAGCAAGAAAGAGGTCCAGCAAAATAAACTGATCCAAGACACTCACAGTAGAGCTTAGGTAGGGACTGAAGTCCAACAAGTTTACTACAGGAACCCAGCAAATCTGGGTTCAAAACTGAAAGTTCATTCATTTCTACTACAACTGGCAACTGTATTTTGAGATCACTGTTGTTCAGTTCTTGACTTTACTGATAAATAACAGTGCCTACATTAAAGAACAGCAGAAATTGTTTTACTGCCTCCGTTTCTTGGCTGATGAAGGGACACTTTCCTTGGTGTAAATCTGACAAATTATCAAGGACAAATGATTAATATTATAGGGTTGCTGCTTAATACTTAATAAAAGTAAAGTAATTTCTTACTTCTACTATTATCCTGTTCTAAGGGCAATCTCATTCATCTTAATTACCATTGAGCAATTATCTCACATTCATTTTATATAAGCTGTTTAACTACTGAGTTTCATATAGAAAGACAAACTCTTAATTTACATTTGTATGTTGGGGCATAATCTGATTTACCGTTTCTTCTGTTTTCCACAAAATGTGCTAATGACATGTATAAAATTGATGAATACATATTCAAAAAGCTAAAGAACAGATCTGAAGAATCCCTATTTGGCTGCAGCATGCAGGGCATATCTATCTCTGTTAGAAAAATGTCATCTCCCATATGAGCTGTGCTAATGTAGTACTTGTCATTCTAAGCTGCTTTTTACTGTGCAGTTGGTCAACTTATTGCATCTGCAAACTTCCTCTATAACCATCAAAAGACTAGCCTATGTCATGGCATTTTCAGAGCTCTCACCACCCCATCAAGCTAAAAATACCAAAAAAAGGCAGCTTTTCTTGCAATATTACAACACCCCTGCTTCTGCCCCAGATGGAGATGAAACTAAAGTGTGATTTCAAAAATGGCAAAGAAAATGTGTGACAGACAGAAATGACAAGGCTTTGTCTACAGCTGGTGATACAATAAAGTGAAATGCCTTCCCATTGTCCCTAAGCAATATGTGTAGGGCTAGCTGTGCTATATTGCTTGAATATATTCATTGAGCTCAATCAGACCATAAGCAGAGAAGACTCACAACTACACATGTGCATTAGTCTCTGAAAACTGCAAGAAACTGCATGCATGTTTGTTTATTTTCCCCTATGATTCTGAGATCTGTGGATCTAGGAAGCCAAATGTAGCAGTAAAAAAATTATTTGGTCATTCAGACTGCAGTGGTACTACCCCAGGTAATTGTTTCACCTTTTTTAGTTCAGGAGAACATAAAGCTATACTAATAGAGTTCTGAATTTATGAAAGTAAGCTTCTTTAGTAAACTTCTTCTAATTAGATATCAGGAAAAAAAATCATAATGAAAAAAGTCAGAGATTGGAGCAAGTATCCTGTTGCTAGGGATATTAAAAAATCAACTGGACAATGCCCTGAACTACCTGATCGGCTTCTGATCTGCTCCAAGTTGGGGGTTGGAGCAGAAGACCCAAGGTCATTCCTGGCCTAAATTATTCTGTGAGTCTATGATTCCATGCAAGAAGAGTGCACAAAGCTGTTCATCTGATTTTAGTTGTTGACTACAGCGATACTATATTTACTTAAATGCTTGATAAACAAATTGCATAAGTTTACATGGATAAATAGTTACTAATAATATCAGACAAGACACCTAGGAAATATTGCTGTTGCTTTGCCAGGTAACTCAAAAACACCATTCTATTTCAGACAACAGTTTTCTGGAGATGTATCAGTCCTAAAAGAGAAAAACGTTTTCAATAAGTAAACTTAAAGATGCTACCTCTCTGTAAATACGGTGATACGAAAATGCCTAAAAATCCCATTAGCTTTTCCAGTGAACCATTGCCTTTTACTTTACCTTCTACCTAAAAGTAGCAGAACACCTCTGATGTAATGTGTGTAGTGACATCTATTTATGTCTTCTGTTAATACATCTATTTAGTAATTTAAACTGTGTCTATTAGATATTTTTGATGCATTATGATCATTATATTGTCCTTGAGAAGAATATAATCACTGACACTCATCACCACTTTTGGAAATGTTTAGCCAGATGTTAAGTACAATTTTGACACTTGGAAGTGTGAATCACATATGAAACTGGCAACAAAATTTGAACCCGCAGGAAACAAGCAAACCAAACAGACTTTAAAAACTCTCCCATAAAATGACTATGAATCAACCAGAATGGCAAATTCTGGAGTTTTTGAAGGATAACTAGAAAAGCCTTAACCAAAGACACAGGGTCAAAATTACTTTTAGCTACCTGACAGATTTCAGGATCTTATTAAGGGTAAGCATAGGAAGCAGTTCAGAGGCTCTGAACTCCTGTTTCAGAGAAGCATCTTGCTAGAGATTAGGGAAAATTGCTTAAGTCTGTGCAGAAGATGGTTTAAAACATATAGTCTCCTGACATCATCCACCTATGCTCTCTCTGAATTCATGCTTAACTTTTCCTCATTCTGCACTTAGAAAAGTAAGCCATGGCTCAGAAGGTGAGCTTATTGGTGTCCAAATTTGAATTTGTTGACAAGTCCAGTTTTTCATATCTTGTCCAATCCAATTAAATTGTTGAATGTGAAGAGACAACAGATTTGTTTTCATGTGCAGTTTTAAAATATTGCAATTTGTAAGGAAAAAAAATGTGAAAAAAAATCCAGCATTTGTAAAAAGGCAAAGTGATTTTATAGTTTCAGCATTTTGCGATCTCTCCGATGTTCTTTCAAGTTAGAACCATTCCTAGAGTCTCCAGGAGGAAACGAAACTAGTTTTTTCTTTTTCCTTTAAAACTAAATCAAACTTAACAGAGTGAACACCCACTAGAATAAAATTTGTGTAGAAGAATGGCTGCAGAAGCACGGCCTTAGAATCTCTGAAGATCTGCACAATCCAGGCTTGGTATTAGAATAGGCCTGTAATCAGAATTGTACTGAAGTTGCTGTGCTGAAGTTAAGAAGAAAGGTAGCCTTAAGCTATTCTTGAATCCTGAGACTGAGTAATTATGTTGTGCCAACAGGCCGTGGCTGTAACAAGCTACAGCTGCTGGGAAAGCAGGTGCAGGGCCAAGAAAGATAGGGACCGGTATGGGAAAATAGGGAGTAACAAACTACAAGGCTGAAGCACAGCAACACAATTAGCTACATGGATAGAATGCTTATTTCAGTCATGATAATTAGGGGTGTGAGAACCGCGTGTGTTTAGAGACTACTAACCAATTATATTTCTGCTTTACGAATATGCATGTATATCGGTTCTATATAAGTAGTGTTAGGAACTAATAAAGTTGAGCAAGATGCATAACTCATATTGAGTGTCTTCTTGACTCCGGTGAACCCTTCTTGCAACAAATTTGCATTGCAATTTTCTTTCTATACAGCACAGAAGCACCACTATGACAATATTAATATTTAATTGGCTAATATCCATTGAAATACAAGTTTTAAGCAAACATTTAAGCATCATCTTCCTATTGGAGACACTGACCCAGACTGTTATTTTATTTAAATACACAATGTGGCAGAGTTAGTATGATAAAATTAATATTTCTGCTTTGCATATAAATCATTCCTAGAGACACTTCATATTTCAAGCAAGTATTTTTCATATCCATTAGTCTTGAATTATAACTGAAACATTCAAGCACATGATTCAAACTCAAACTACTACTTACTGTAGTAGAAAAAAGTGTAAATGAATTTGTATATGAATCATTAATTCCAGCCAGAATTGAGAATATTGGGTTGCAAACAGAAGAACCACATTTTTAACTCTTAGCTTGTAGAAAAAGCTAGCAAAAATAGATATAAGAATATTAATTTTTTTAAAATGAAACTCATATACAGCAATATGCTTTTATGTCATCATTTAATTTCATCATTATTTTGTATGATGAACTTTGCTAATAGCTCCATAAACAACTAAGGTTTTTGCCAAATATTTTATAAATGCACCAGGGTTTAAATTAGGTCATTGTTATTGTCAATGAGCAATGTTTACTCAGAAAAATACTACAATGGGTTAAATGCCCTTCTAACAGCTATAGTAGCAGTTATTTCCATATGAAGGTGTGTGTTATGATGGGAGGAAAATAGCACATGCTTAGACATGTGAAATGTACATGGCTAGAAATAAGCAGACATACAGCATCAATGGAAACTGGACTCTTGGTTCTCTAAAAAGATGTCCAGCATACCTGAAAAAACACGAGTGGGGAGGTAGTACTCTCCGAGTGTTATTCTGGAAAATGAAGTTACAAGTCATCTCATGCAAATAAATTATATAAACACGTTGGACCCCAGTGATATCCATCAGGAATAAGATATGCTGTAGAAATATTCCTTAGAAATAGTAAATAATTTTGCTTCTTGGCTGGTTTCAATATGAGAATCTAGAGGATTACTCAAAGTAAGTAACGTTTTCAGTGAGAATTTCCCATGCAACCACCAGAGTTGGTAAATATGTGTCTAATGCTTCAAAGAAACATGTCTACATGCTTCATAGTACTCTGTAGTAATTATGAAATCACTTTACTTAGGATGTTAGTACTGCCTTCATTCACAGACAAGTCTATTCAGACGGCAAAACATTAACTAAAATGTGTGGTAAGCTAGTGGCAGAATTGAAAAGGAAACCTCAAACCTAGTCTATTTAATCTGTGATAGATCATGACTGCTTTATGATGAAAGAAGATACTTTCTCTAAGGTTCTAAAGATCTATATTCTATAAAAAGCATGGACTACCTTCACATCTTAGAAATAAAATTCAGTTAGAGTAGACATCAAAATATCTGCATATGTGAATTTGCCATCTTCCTAACTCACCTCCTTCTAATTTGAATTTCTTTTGGGAAATCTCATAAGATTAGCCTTATTTTTGAGATTTTTAAGAAGTGCTCAGATATACCAGATATATCAAAGTTAGTGTACAATGGTGTTTTCCTAGATGCTCTTTCTCCTTTTGCTTTCATGAATTGAATTCCAGATATGTTAACTATTTCAGGGAAAACAGAGAACAGTGCAAGCTTTTGGAATGACCTTCAGCAATACTACCCAATCTATAATACCCATACCTTAAGCTACCCTTTAACAATATAGGCCTGTAAAAGCAAGCACAGATGGAATCTTACAGAATTAAAATCCTTGCTCCCAAACTGTTTTAAAGTTAAGACATATTAACTCACTAGTATGTTTAGAGGAGATAAACATAGAACTTGCAAAAGGATTCAGTCTTACACCTTAACACATCAGTAGTGAACTTCCATTCAATACAAGTAGTATCAGTACCTACAGAGAAATCCTACCCTGTTAATAACTCCTAATTTCCACCTACTTAGTTATTTTTTTTCTGATGCAGCCATATTTCTAAGACCCTTCATGGGTCTTAGAAATGTATGTGTCCTGGTAGCAGTTTTCTATGCAATGTCCATTCAGATGAAACATCAGGACATTCTATCTCTGCCAGGTAGACGTGTCACAGATATGCAGTATCTGCTTGCATAGTATCTTCAAAGAAATTTTTCTCTGCAAGCTGTTTCTCTGAATTATGTTATACCAAGCTAAGAGTAAAGAACTGATTTAGGGTCTAGTCTCTGTGTCTCTTAGTAAATGCAGTGGGGCTAGATTTTGCTGTGTTTCATCAAAGCCACTTCCTGCTGCACCAATTCTCCAGTATGTGAAACATGTAAGGAATGTGGAGGAACTCAGAAGTTTTGAACTTCCCAGCTGAGTGAGCTACAGAAGTTATATAGATTGTTTCAGGTTTCACGTGGCAGAAACAATAGTGTTCCCTGCCATTCCTGCACTGAACTCCGTGTGGTTTTAATAACGATCTCACAACTCCAGTTGAATCACTGCTGTTAATAAAAATGAACAGTTTTCCAACTAATTTTCTGGACAAAGATTTTGAGCAAATGATTGCTTTATTTAGACTCTGGAATAGATGTTGCATTAAATTTTAGCCCTATGTAGGAGATCTTTTTTGAAAGAAAAAAACTCCTTGTTCTATCTCTTTTCATGAATGGTGGAGGAATTAGTGTAGCGGTTACTGATTCCTCTGTATCTGGAGTATGCCTGGTAAAGCTCAGACATAAGACAATGAAAATAAGTTTAGTATGTTTTATTCCTCATCGAAAACCTTTTATGAATAATTATAAAAATAAACTCAGCACTACCACCAAAAAAAAAAAAATAAATGCCCCAAAGCAAGCTGTAAGTAGGCACAATAAAAAGATTTCTTTAGAAATTCCCACCTCAATTCCTAGTAAATGCTTTCTTCCCTCACAGCTTCTTTTGCTTGTTTTTCTTTTCAGTGCATGTCACATATAGAAATACAAGCATACACACACAGGAATACAAACAAAAGGAAGGAGAATGACTTTGTTTGCTTTTATGAATTGTACAGCTGGAACAGTTGTAGACTGATGCTCAAATTTATTTCCAGAATTAACAAGGTTGCAATGTCTGCTATAGAATCCTCTGCAGCTTATCCAGAATCAAGGGAGAAAAGAGCCTGCAAGTGAAGTGGTTTCCAAACTTTTCAAGTTCCAGAGGGCTAAATCCATGTTTTAAAATTCTCACAGAATTACATTGGCACTCTCTGAACATTTCACAAGGAAATGCACAGGAAAGATCTACTAAAATAAATATACATCTTGACTACTCTTAAACTCTGTTTTGGTTTCTAGGAATTATAGTGCTAACTAGCACTAATTATTATTTGTGGTGGCAAAGGAGATGACAGTCATAAAATCAAATCTGATGGAAAATAAAAAATAATCTGGCTAATCACAAAGAGAAAAATGATCTTAGAAACCAAATATTATTAACTTGGGCATGAGAGACATTTTTAAACACTTAGTATATTTTTATAATTGGACTCAGTGATAAAGATTAATTTGTTGCTAACTTTTCTACAATACTATGATCTTTAAAATGTAAGTAGAAGTTTTTTAAAGCTTTCCTTATACATGCATTTTCAGAAATGTTAGCTTATTGCTCTGTATCTTTCCACAACTCCATCTGACGTGGAAAGAAAGAGGTTATTTTTCAACAGCTTCAGTCTGGATAGTTTGTAGACATTAAAGACTTTGACTCATATATAGAATGAATTAATTTGGGACAGCTGAAACAGTTTCCATTCCTGCAGTCTGCCTTCCTATCTCCTGCCAGGCATATTAATGTAAAGTATATTAAAGTTAGTGCTGGTTTATGTTAGCATAACAGTCTGTAAACTATGATGGTTCATCAGCAGCCATGCCTTTCAGAGCCTGCTCAGACGTCCCTGCTGTGGGAGTGTAAATTTATGGCAGAGAAGTGGGATGGAGAACTGGGGATGGTAACCACTGTAGCTAGACAAATTTAAACCAATGCTATAAATGACTCGGCATCTGCAGCAAGAACAGAACACCTAAACTTCATTGTAACTTGCATATTCAGTTCAGAAAACACAGATGATATCTAGTTCAGCTTTTTCCCTGGACATAACAGGAATAGCTGTATTCACCATTATTGCAGTGCACGCTTTAGCTTATGCTCTTGAACCTTAGGGCATGCAAATTTAGCTAGGGGCACACTGACTTTCTCATGTCATGTTTTAATTTTTCCTTTGGTAACACAAATATAATTTCCACTCCTTTTCAGAGATATAACTCTTGGAAAGCAAAACTTCATAGATTTTTAGTAGAAACTCTTGAAAAAATTAAATAAGAATGACAAACCAGTAACTAGCAATGTAACAAAATCAAGTCAGTGTTCAGAGAACTTAGGAAGATAGTGTGTCCTGTTTTCAGCTGAGATAGAGTTAATTTTCTTCTTAGTAGCTGGTACAGTGCTGTGTTTTGGATTTAGTATGAAACTAATGTTGATAACACACTGACGTTTTAGTTGTTAAGTAGTGCTTTCCCTGTGTCAAGGGCTTTTCAAGTTTCCCATGCTCTGCCAGTGAGCAGATGCACAAGAAACTGGAGGAAGCACGGCTGGGACAGCTGACCTGAACTAGCCAAAGGAATATTCCATACCATAGAACATCATGCTCAGTATATCAAGCTGGGGGAAGAAGAAGGAGGGGGACACATTCAGAGTGATGGTTTTTGTCTTCCCAAGTAACTGTTACATGTGCTGGAGCCCGGCTCTCCTGTGGATGGCTGAGCACCTGCCTGCTGGTGGGAAGTGGTGAATGAATTCCTTGCTTTGCTTTGCTTGCGCGTGTGGCTTTTGCTTTATGCACTAAACTACTTTTAACTAAACCCACAAGTTCTTTCACTTTTAGCCTTCCAGTTTTCTCCCCCATCCCAACACAGGGAGACTGACCAAGTGACTGTGTGGGGCTCAGTTGCCAGCTGGGGTTAAACCATGACATACAGAAATAGCTGGGTGCTACGTTGGGGAGTGCCCCTTCCTGAGAACAAGGCTGAAATGCTGCTTCCAGTATAACTACAAGAATATAGAATTTATTTCATCTGTTTTCTCAGAACAACTTTGAAGAATTAAAAAGCAAAAGGCAATTTATACTTATATAACAAAACATCAGGCAGTACAATTTTTGGAACCGTTGAATATAATTAATGGCGCATGAAATATACTTGCCCAAAGTAATACATCAGTATTTTTGAGTGACAAAACAGCATAGGTATTTGTAAATATTAACGTATTCTAAGGTAATGAATATTAAAACAACACAAACTTTTTGTTTTTTTGACAAAACCAAAGTAAAACACCTGGAAAAACCATACCTATGTCCTATGAGTGACATGCAACTCTACTGACAGCATTAGTAAATATCTACTAAGTAAGTATCTACCTTACTATTTATAATTTAATTATTTGTTCAAACAGAATGCATGCTACCTGCTTAAACACAAGTAACTGAAAAAAAAATCTATTTTATTTTATTTAAGAAGCAAAAATAAATGTAATGCTTGATGTCTACTGTAAAAATCCACTTCATCTGTCTATTTCCAGGGAAAATAAAAGCTGTAGAGAAAATACCTACTAAGTAACTACACATCTAGGTAAACAAGAGATTTTTAGACCACCATTATACAAACAGAAGAGAGATATTGTTAAATCTCCTGACAGGATTCTCATGATTGTGTAGGCTGTTACTTTGTTTAATGTCTTTATTTCAAAGCTATACATAAAACATGTTTGAGGCTGACTGTTATTGCACAGCAGGCAGAATCTGGGGACATGGAGATGCTCTTCAGGGCAGAGTCTAGTGATTCGTATGCTTACTCCCTGGTAGTTGAGATTAGCTCCTCTCTGAATACTTCCTTTCAAACTTTTGTGGCAATATGAAAGCACCATATGGATTCTACAGAGGAAGAAGCTGATCATGTATCCTGCTGAAGAGATTCAGCATGTCTGCTGGAGGGGTTTCCTGCCTCAGCCAGCCAGCCTGCAACTGCACATATCCACCTCTCACACAACAGCCGTCTTCCCTCAGATCTGCTAGGTGACCTGTTTGTATGGATATCTTTTTGTCCTTTTTCAGTCTAAAATTACAAAGTTTGTCTAATGAGCAAGGTTTTGCTACCACTATTCATTCTGACAGCAACAAGTAAGGGATCATTCACAAAGCAGCTTAGTAGATAGATTGGAGGGGATGAAAAGCTCCCAGTGGACACAGTGCACTGTGAATGCACTGTGAAAGCAGCTGGCATGGGGAAATCTTTCACTGACACAGGTACAGTGGGAAAAGGATGTGTGATCAAGCCCTGGATTTAAGAAAAAAAATAAATGCTGAAACAAACAAAACCAGCTTTGCTTTATTCTTTCTGGGAAAGAAGCAACTTTCAGTCAGTGTGAGGTAAACATACTTCGCAAAAATTAAGTTTGCAACAGTAAGCTAGGAGTTTAGGATTTCACTTCAGTAACAACTAACTCATAAGGCTTTAAAGCCAGAAGACACCACAACGTTACCTAGTCTGATGTCTTGTAGAAAATACATCTTGACTTGACAGTCACTAATTGAGGGAAACAATTCTGCAAAACTCACATAGCATTTGGGAATCCAGCTTGTGCACTGTTGAAAATGGCCACTTGATTTTATGAGTCTGGGACACACAACAATGAAAAGTTTACTGTTTAAATTCTTTGTCTCTTTTCAATAAGGATTTACTAAAGCAAGGTTAGATTTATTCTGAATGTGCATATTTTCTTCCAAAGCCTGTTTTTGCAGGAAGTCCAAAATGAGCAAACATTTGCACTGTTAATATATTAAAAGGAGTTTTCAACTGCTCTGTTGATGTTTCATCATCGAAACACAGAGGTTAAAGCTGAATATTAACCTGCCTAATTTTGCATATTTTAGCTCTTATACCACATAGGATACTGTATGTGAAGTATCCTGCTGTTCAAAGACCTCCATAATACCGTGCACAATAAAGAAGGTTAATGACTCTAGAATTTCCTGGCATTTGCCAGACTGAAGCAGACCTTGCTTCATGCAGGTTTTGTTGTGTGAAAGATAACGTTGTGGGAATTTGGTCTGAGTGAAAGAATTAACATTGCTTAGTCTCTTAGGAAGTGCCAGGAAAGTGTTTGAGATTATGGCAAAAGCAGACATAGATGTCAAACTCTCCCAGCACTGAATGCGCAGCCCCTTTTTCTCATTGTGGACTGAACCTCTGGATTTGAGCAACTATCCTGAAAAATTGGGCAGTTGTTCCACTTCACTTGGTCACAGCATGGCTGATCAAAGGAGCAGAGAAAATAAGCCAATAATCATAATCTTCAAGATTTTGATAAAGATTTTTTAATTTTTCTTTTTTTTTTTCTCCTGACTTCAGATGTAAACCTGACTTTAGCAAAACAAATTTAACAAGTGGAAAAGTGTGGAGTAGACTAGCCACTGTTTTCCGTTCCTGAAGTCAGTGTAGAGACCTAGACGTACGCAAGCTGTTCTGTCTGAAGCATATGGCCTGGTGTGCCGCTTTTACAGATCCAGCATATTTTGCATTTTTTACAACATGACATATGGGTTGTGTTTCGATTTTATTTTAAAGTCTTGTAGTTCTAAGGAAATCTCTGCCTCTGCTGTCACCCACAATTGGGGGGTGGGAGACAGGGTGAGCCAGATGAATCAGGAGCTCCTATGGCTCTTGGAAAAAACCAGCCCGTTGTGCCACCAGGCAATTAACAGGCACTGTCCTGCAGCTGCTCATGTAACACAGGGCTGAAGGTTGCCCCGTGTCAGGTGGGCTGCCACTGTGAGTACTGGTTATCCTTTGGTTTCCCGAGCAAGACCAGTGCCCAACAGCTGAACTGAAATGGTCTCCAGGTGATTAAAAAACAGAATTTTGTATTGCTAACACAAATGACTTGGGTCTGAGCTCATAAATACTGTCGGCTACTGCTGTGATGGCAGATATCTAAGCCAGTCTGTCTTCCCATGGGTTTTCACAATGTTCCCAGGACAGGACTGATCTTTATGGCCCATACACTATGAATCTGAATAGAAAGGGAATAAAATTAAGTAATTCAGCAACTGCTGACATTATTCTAATGAAACCACATAGGAAAACATGTAATGGATCACCTTTGGCATTGTCACAATTTTATATAGAATGTAATAAGAACCTAGCTTTGCTGTGGCTTAACCACTGTCCCGCACAGTGAATCAAAACTGCTTGGGTTCCCATGTTTAACCAAATAATTTCCCCTTCTCTAAACCCAAGATTCAACAATATAAAACCAACTTGAGATCATCATAGTCAAGCAAAACATTTCGAAAGAATGCTTGTAAGGCAGCTGGGAAGACTTGCAGATGGTTCACACAGAATTTAGGAGGTAGAAATCACTTCAAAGTTGAGCATAATCGGGCTCAGAAGGTTGAACAGAATTAGTGGCACATTGCTGCTGCTGCCTAAAAAAAATTTAACTATGGTGATGGGAAGCTCATTTACAAACTTGATCATCAAATTGTTTGGAACCTTTTTTATCTCCAGTGAAAGTCAGTAGCACTTACTTTGAGGTTTAAGTGAGAGTCATTTAATAACCTTATTGTACAGTTTTCTCTACCTGATTATTAGCCTCTGTGGTCAAGAATCACAATTTTAGTAGCAATCAATGGATTAATTTCCACGTTACACTACTTGTCAAATATGACACTGCATTTTTATGGTGTGAGAACTGTAAAGTGATGTTAAGAGTTTTTTTTGCACTGAGGACATATAAGACAGCATTTTTAACAAGGAAGGAATCATGAGTACTTTCATTAATATATTTCTACATAAGTAACCTGCATTCAGATTTCAATTACTCATAAAAAATATGCTTAAAAAAAAGAAAAAGCAGATAGAAGTAAATAATTTTTTCTTAATATCACACTTTACCTGAGATCTACATTCTGATTTACTGCTTTATGCTATTCTGAGCAGTTGTACAGTGGAAAACAGCCAAGACATTAATTGCCAAAAGCTTATATGTCGTGATATTGCATGGGAAAATGTGCTTTTCATCTTTTTAACCAGCTTACTTCACAGTAAGTACCAGAGTGAACTTGAGCACTTTCACAGGTTTGGATTGTTCAAAGGAAGGCTACCTAAGACAAAGCAGGAGTCATTCTTGAAAAATACATCTGCCTCTACAGTATGTTAAATTAAATGATATTTACTGCCTGTCTGCATATCTGTATGGAGTAATATAAAAGGGGTGGCCTCCAAGCAGTTTGACTTAAACCAACACATCCCTTTAGAGCTTCAGCTGGATTTTTGATTATTGTAGAACTGAAGGATTGTGAGGGACAGCGATAAGGAGATATATCCCTTCTTTCTCTCCCAGTGCACGTGTTCAGTACTACTTTACCTGCATAGTTGGGCCTCTGTTCTCGTCAGCCATTTTGTGGACATATAATGCAAGTATATTCTCCCTGAATATTGTAAAAGCATGTATTGCCAGAGAAGAGTGAGTTCAGGAACATGCTTTTATAGTATAGTAGCCTGGAGCTTAAAAGACCTTTCAGGAATCCTTAGAGAATGCAGCACTCTACACAATTTATTCTCTTATTTATTCATACACATACTTCCAGACTAAAACCTAACACCTATTCTGCTTCAGCACAACACATAATAATATGAGAAAGTGTAAAAGAAATATATAGAAAAGTGAAAAACAAGATTGTATCCCTCATGAAAAAAACCCAGAATTATTGAATCTTCTGTTACTTTTGATCTTTACCACTCATTTGAAAGGCTGCTCTTCTAGCAACACAAACCCATAAATGAAAGTTTTTATTCAAGAACAGATTTGATTTTTCTTGTCAACAACAGTGAAATTGTGAAAATTTCACTCTTTGCAGATATGAAAACCAGAGAAGTGATGGTGTGTCACAGTCTGTGTCAGTGAGGCTTTCTAAAAGCTGGCAAGCATACTGAAGAAAGCTCACCCTTGTCCTCTTTCTTATTCATGTTTCATAAGGCTCTATTAAAGGCCATTTTCAAAATTAAGCTCTGGGGGAGATTTATCCCAAGTTTTACATAAAGACTCTTATGTAAATGTGTTAAATGTATTAAAGCATGAAAAGTTCTTATTGTGTCATAGTTTTATATGTATTTTTTACTAATTTGTAACTTGGAAGGAAATGTGATCAGGAAGTATTTCTACCAGCATTTTAAGAAAAGACAAAGAAGCAAAATCCAGGAGTTCTGACAATGAGGTTTGGACTCTTAAGAAATACCTGAGAAAGGTAGGAAAAATTAAAAAAAAAAAGGAATGACATAACAATTTAATGAAAGCTCCGGTTCTATCATATCCAACATTAAAATAATATCTGTCCTTCCTGCACTGTTAAAACTTCTACAGATCTGAAATCTCACACAATAATAGCTCAACTAAGCATTTCAAGTTTCTGCTTGAAACTGGCAGATGACTCCTATATCTTCTCAACCATTTTTTTTTTAACACTTGCCTTTTTGTTGTTATAGTTCAGCAGCTCAAATATGGGTTGAGACTTAGAGCCATGAAATAGAGTTGGACACTTTCTTTCCGGTGAAAAAATATAAAATTTGTGGGAAAGTTGTGCTTTTGGGTTAGGCTGTAGCTCTTAATGAACCCAAATTAAATTCAGCCAAAGTTGGCCAGAAAACAAAAAAAGATATGTAGGTATTTGTAAAAGCAAAGGTTTAAAATCTCCAAACATATGCTACTAAAATTTATTTTCATCTTTTGAAAGCTGTGCAACTTTCATTTTTAAATATCACTCAAGATATTCCTCAGCAGAATGCAACTAGCTAAAAGGGATATCAAAAAGAAAAAATCCAGTTTTCAAGTCAAATGAACATGAAGTTGACGCAAAATACGTCACTTTATCTTATTTTGTTGGATTTCCCATATCCTTAACCTAAAATTTGTTTCAGTTTAACCTCAACAGTTTTTAACTTTTCCAGTTTTTGTTCCAGCCATCAGTCTGAAGACTGGTACTGCAAGGTGTGATTCCCCAGTTTGTGTTTCTAGAAAAATCACTTTCCTCATGTCTGAGTCACTGTGGTATTTGGAATAACAATACTACATGCTTATTTCAAAGTGTTGCTAAGTTTTAAACAAGGTTTGCAAACAAGTCTATGTTTCCTCAGGGTTTTTCATTGAAAGATCAGAAAGAATTATTTTGTCAGTGGATCAGATAGTTTCTCTGCAAGACTTATTCACTCATTGGCTTAAGATAAAAAACTAGTAAGTACTACTTGGGCTGCAAAAGCAGTAAATTGCTGCGTGAATTCCGAGTTCACCCTTTGCCAGGCTCAGCCTCAATGATGTTGCTGACTTTTAAAGATTAGTCAGGTGCTATTCATGGTATAGGAAAAGATTGACAAAGTCTGTACCTTGCAAGCCAGGAGGCAGAAAGACAGAAATGAGTTGTGGGACAGGTGTTTCCTGTTACAGTAGGGCTAACATTGTAATTGTGAATGTGAGTAATTTCACATCAGTAAGGATTCAGTGAATATGGCTAAAATGTATTTTTCATTTTAAGACATCTGGTATAGCCATAAAGTAAAGCTGGAAATAATGAAGAGGACAGGAAAGCATCAGATTTGGTTTTGGAATCTTTATATATTATTTTAAACTTAATTTAAGCTTGATGGATTTGCAGTTAGAATATACATCTGGGTACGGCTGATTCTTCCTCTTTTTGTTGGTCTCCAAAATTCAGGAACACATTTCCACAGCTGCTGAGAACCACATCTTCTATAACATCAGTGCTATCTCTTGCTTACCTTACAGAAGTTGAAGTCAAGAAGAACGGTGTTAAAGTTTCTAATGGTATGAAAAAAGACACACACTCACAGGTAAATATATTACCATTCGCATTTCAGAAAGAGCTGAAGAATGTCCATTGTATGGAGATAATGAAAGAAATTATGTATTTGCATTTTGAAGAGTACTAATGAACATACAAAAACAGTAATACTGAAAAATTAATAGAACCTTGTATACAAACCATTCAGACATAGTTTTGCCCCCTAAATTATGTGCAAATAAGGATGTGCAATTTTTGTAAAGAAAATATTGTCACTGTATGACAATACAGTTTAAGGCTAGACTGTACCTTTTTTGGTAGGTCATAGCTAGCACAAGGACAACAGAGCTCTCAGTATGCTGCTGTTGGCACCACTTGGCCTTGACTCCAAGCCTTTCTTTCTCCTGTCCCAGTAAGTTTTGTCTTTTGAACAAAGTGAAATAGCATCGATAGGAAAAACTAAAAGCAGTTTGCAGATACTCTTTTGGCATAGATGTTAAGTAGTTCTATTAGCTGGCCTGAATCAGGCAGAATATAAATTTAAACCTTGATTGCCTACGTATTGAATGTTACTGTATTAACCATTTCTCCCACTCCTCACCCAAACAAGATTCCAGACTGAAACAATCCCATTATTTCTCTCCTCAAGCAACCCCAGGAACAGAGCATCTGTCTCAAGCTTTCCTTCCTTGTTCTTTGGCAATTTCTTGCCTCTTTGTACTGCAACTACGGCTGGCAGTTTGGGCATGGAGAGCATAGGACAGCTGTTTCCAATTCCTCCTCTTGGCACCATAGACTGCATCTATACTCATAAATTAAACATTCCCAGGACCATTCTCAGCAATAAGGCCAGCTGGAACAGAATATCCCACATCCACGCTATTGCACTTGTTCCCCCTCCAACAAGGGTGACATCATCCAAACTGCCTAATAGGACTAGGCCTTGGCCTGCTCTAACTCCCAACTGTGTGTGGCAATTGTCTGGGAGAGCCGCAGCTGACCCAGAGCCAGGACTGCACCAGAGAGGTTTTAACAGAGTATTATGTTCCAATGGCTGGGAATGTTCCCTGCATGATTCTAACATCAATGCAGTTATATCATCCTTTGCCAGAAATAAATGGGAATTGCAAGGAAGGTCCTGAGCTGTGTAAGTATACTCAAATTTACTGCAGTCTAGTAGGGATTAGACTGTAAACATGGCGTTCCCAGAATCTGCTGAGTTTTTATCAGGTTGGTCATGGAAATTTCTATTAAATCAAGTCTGACAATGTGACAAGCAATGGAAAACAAGGTCCTGTATGTGTATTCAAACAGGTATTCCACTAATAGGCATTCAACAGTTTGTACACTGGCATGTATAAAACACCAGTTTCCTGAAAGGGTCCATTTTCAAATCTTCCAGCAAAATTTACACTTCCATTTTTGCACCTGCAACTTATGTTATGAATGCATATCTGGATATTTTTGACTCTGATGAGTTCATTGTTTGTGAAAATTATGTAGTTGGGACTTACAAGTACTAAATTTTAGTGTATTTCACTCCCCTCAAGATTGAGCGTTTCTGTGATTCATTAGTTTCAGCTAGCTGTGCAATTTCACAGCTTGTGCACAAAAATGGAAAATATTAATTAGCAATTTTCTCATTGTTTGTTTAAGAAAAAGCATTACAGACTACTTGAAATCTGCTCCCACATTTCCCTGTATTTACTCCAATGTGCAGAGGAAAATTGCTGGTAGTGTTAGAAAGTATTGAAAAGATTAAATATAGATATCTAGCCTTGGGGAGTGTAAATTAGCATGTTTTTAATTGATTGCAATATTCAGGGAAACATTCCTCTAAGAAAATTAATTTTAGAGCAGCACATTTTGACAAGCACATGTGCCAATTTAAAAATCTGTGATCAACTTAAAATAGGTTTTAAAGACAACAAAGAACTGTTTCTAATAGTGTAAGGAACTAACAGTGTCTTAAAAGCATGTTTTCTCTGGAATTGATTCACACAGTATATAAAAATCCCCATAACCTTTCAACCTTTTTTTATAGAATTCTGAGGGTCAAAATTTAATCTCAGTTATACTGGTGCAAATAGAATAATTCCTTTGAAGACAGCAGAGTTACCTCTAATATATACCAGTGTAAGTGAGAACAGAATTGAGCATACAAAGCCCTGGTAAGAAAGAAAAAGCCATTTGGCTTCAAAGTGGGAACACTAAGGGACTGCTTGTTAAGTAGGCTAGTCAACGGCACCTCAAGCACTAAGTGGAATTTTAAAATGTTCATTAATATTATGTTGGTTTTTAATTTTCTCTCCTGTTTGTAGTTCAGATGTTTCTTCTCAAATCGACACAAGTGGATTTCCATCCATTTTTGCATGCTTACATTAATCTCACATACAGCACACAGAAATGGGATTATACGAATGAGCCAACTGCTGCATGGCAAAGCTGCTAACTTAGTTTGCTCTTGTTTAATAAAAGACAAAAGAATTCCCTAGAATTTATTTATTAACACAGAAGGACCACTGCACCTTTTGTTTCTGAAGGAGTAAGGGCTTAGGAACGGTGAAGTGGTGCATCTACTAGAGCATGAGAAACTTTCCTGCAGTCTGGAGTTAGATATGTATGCTCCTGCAAATGCTACTTTGCTTGTAATTTCATGCTAAGTAAGGTCTCTTCCATCCCCTTTGTTGGGTTGTATGAATTTCTGCTGACCTTTCCTTGCCATGTAAGTGGGAGAAAGGAGGTGCTGTCTAACACTACTTGTCTTAATATTCAGTAATGTAAGGAATTCTGTTTGCTGTCTCTAAGTCTAAACAAAGTCAACTGTTTACCTCAAAGTCCAAGAAATTAACCTGTTACTCTGTCTTTGTCCTTGAAAGCCATGGGATATGAGTATGACTTGTCAGAAGGACAAGCACAGAAACATCTCTTACAGTAAAATGGAGTCTTACTTAATCTAATTTAAATAGTATCTCATTTTATTTAGCAGCACAGTCTGAATGTTCACTCAGACAACATAAAATGATACAAAATTCTTCAACATGCCTATATGTGCTAAATCGTCCTTAGTATTTCTTTCAGTGCAACTACTGTGTGTTCTGTTCTCCAGGTTGAAATAAATGGAGTTACACCATAGATGATATTGAGTTTATTATGTCTATATTGTAGCACAGCTGTATGAAGTATAAATCAACAAATAATTTGTTCTGCATGTGCATGATCCCATAAAACTCCATTTCCATTTTTCTTGCAGAATAAACAAGCAGCAGATATATGCTGATTTACAAAAATGAATAAATAGAATGGAACTAGATAAATAATGGATACCAAGTCATGCATCTGCAGACTTCTTTCCTTCTTATTTTTAAACAGTGTCCATAAATAAATGGATTTTATAAATTTGCTCCAAAAAAAAATAATTAAGTATTTGCAAAGAACTGGCAATGTGCCTCACATCAAGACATCAAAGACAACTTGTTACTCACGAATATTCCATTTTCACTTGTTACTGTCCCACATGACATCCTTGTCCCTACATTGGAGAGACATAGATCTGATGGCTGAATCACTCAGTGGTTAAGGAATTGGATGGATGGTTGCACTCAAAAAGTTGTGGTCAATGGCTTGATGTCCAAGTGGAGATCAGTGATGAGTGGCACTCCTCAGGGATTGGTATTGGGACAGGTGCTGTTTAACATCTTTGTCGGTGACATAAACAGAGGGATTGAGTGCACCCTCAGCAAGTTTGCTGATGACACCAAGCTCTGTGGTGCAGTTGACGCACTGTAGGAAAAGGATGTCATCCAGAAGGACCTTGATAGGCTTGATAGGTGAGCATGTAGTCATCGGACAAGGAATGATGGCTTTAAAGTTAAAGAGGGTACATTTATATTAGATACTAGGAAGAAATTTTTCACTGTGAAGGTGGTGAGACAATCGAACAGGTTGCCTAGAGAAGCTATGGACACCCTATCATTGGAAGTGTTCAAGGCCCAGTTGGATGGGGCTTTGAGCAACCTGATCCAGTGGAAGGTGTCCCTGCCCCTGGAAGGGTGGTTGGAGCTAGATGAGGTCCCTTCCAACCCAAACCATTCTATGACTCTCTGATTCTGTGGTGATTCGTATTTATAGATGAAACAGGATGCATTGAGAAATCAAAAGGAATGTATAGCATCGGCTCAAGCAATCAAGGAAAGGAAAGGGAAGGCCAGAGCAGGGTGGAGAGCTGCAATAAGGACCTTGGAAAGCTGAGTGTGTTGTTCCTTTCTGTCAGTGGACAGAGGTCCATGCATGATAGATGAGGGAGAAGGACAGCTGCTATACAAGGAGACTGCACACTTGAGATATTGGTTGTTTGGGCTGTTAAAGATGTTGCAAAGCCAGCCCCAATTTCTAGCAGATACCCTTGGCAGTCTGACATCTGAGCATTTGTTTCCTTTGCCTTATCTCTAAAGCTCTTCTTAGATATAAATTAATTTTTTGTAATGATCTTTCCAGTTTTGGGCTTGTATTAAGTACAATACTAAGCCCTGCACATGTACCTAATTGGTGTACTTCATAATAAACAGATGTGACCTTCTTCTGCTGCATTTTTCATGTCATTTCCAAACCAGAATCCATATTTACAGCAGCAGTTTTTGAATGGCAGTGAATATTATGTTCAGGTCCACGACAAAATGATATGGCTACATACCTTCTGGATTCAGAACTAAATTGTATCTAAATGGCTTTGGCCAGTGTAACACAAGTAAAAGACTGTTAAAATACACTCATCTAATTCAGGGTTACACAGCTGGTTACTGATAGATTTGGGAGTGGTATTCATGCACTCTGACTAGAAGTTAGATTAAGTGCTAACATTTTTAACACAAGTAAAAACAAAGTTTTGCTTCTTGAAATTTCTGCAGAAAGCAAATCAAAAGAATTGAGAACACAGTTGAAATGAAAAATCTAATCAGAAATTGTCAAAATGTTTGCAAGTAATTGCTCACTACTCATCTTGATGCAGTCAATAGTCTTGTCAACTATTCAATTTTATCTGTCTGCTTTTTTTATCCGGTAGGATCAAAGACAATTTAGTAAGATAAGTATGCAATAAAAGACATCTTGACCTTGCTCCTCAAAGCTGCATTTTATAAAAAGTAACAACCATCTTTTCTGATTAATGTATTCTTACAGTAAATAATACATAAATTACATTTTGAGTTACAAAAGAACAATCTCTGTGCTCATTTGAAATTCAGAAAACACACACATTACGCTTTCAGGTGGCAAAAGCTCCAGGGTTCCTTGGATGTCTTTTGTGTTACAGTCTTGTAGAGTGCTAAGGGCTGACAGATGCTTATCAAACATTCATGTAAACACTGCTATCAAAGCTGTGCTTTCTGGTACTGGCTCCACACAAGAGGGTCAGCATGAAACATAATTAAAGGAAGGCCAAAGACAGAAATGTCATGCCACCAGCCTTTGCTACATTATAGGACTTGCATAGCATTCTCTACAGTAAAGAACAATAGTGCTAGAAAAACACAGAAAGATATAGAAATTAAGGATTAAGAGTGGAATTTTTGAAGTGCTCACACAGTTTAGAGCACAAGTTCAAAACAATTTCTCCCAAGCTACTTACATATTTTTTTCCAAAACATCACCAAAAGTATTTAGATAAAACCCCAACCTTTACACTCTAATGACTGACATTTGGATCATACTTATTACATTATTATTGACAGTATTCCTAAGTAATTTTTTCATCTGCATGCCAAAAGATAGGGAATGAAGAACAATAAAAGGGGTAGTTTTTAAGGTACTGATGTCACATTCAAAGATCTTTGAGATACTTATTGTTCAAACCACAAAAGGACTAATGCACTGCAGAGTGTAATATTCACTATTAACACAAGAAAAATAGTGCCACTCGGCACAAAAATCTCATGATAATTAGCCTAAAGGAAAAGCAACTAACCTTTGTTCTCAGATGCAAACAGGCCAAGCAGTCTGCTGGTAATTGAGGCATTTGAAATTGTATAGGAGAACTATTTGTCTTGAAACTCACAAAGTCCAGGTTCTTAGATGTCTTTCTGTGTTGAAAATTTATCAATTCCAGGCTTTTCATATCAAAAAGGAAGAGATTATGGTTGAAAAATGGCCCTGTGCATAGCAAAGTCATGCAGAATGTTCTCATGACCCTGGGAATGTTGACATCTACTACTTTATAAATAAATATTTCCATCTTCAGGTTTTAGCATAGCTTTCCAGTTAAAGTCATTCTGAATTGGCATCATTATTATTAATTGGACTAGCTAGTAAGTGTATGTGAAAATAAGCTAGAGTGCATTGAATGTAAAATGTGTGTTTGAAACAGACACCTGAACTCTTTTCTTGACTTCTGTAATTTTTGGATAAAATTGTTTTTATTAGTTTCTGAGAATATTTGTAAGTAGAGCTCAGAATTAGCATTTGGATGAAAACGCAATGGAGAAAGCAATGACTATGTTGATTTTATCCTTTTACTTTCTTCCTTCTCTATAAAATGTGCAATCATGTAATACATTATCTATTTACAATAGTTCTGTTTGTTTTGATGTTACAAGTCTTGTGTGATTATATTCTTAATCTAAAATTTTTTAAAAGTACATTGAATGCCACTTACATTACTCAAATTGATTAGTGACTTCTGTAGCTATAGTTCTATCAATACTCATGGAAATGCAAAGCAATTTGTAATTTTCTACTTATTATTCAAAAAGAGGAAAGGTAGTGTACTCCGGTATGATCAGAAGCAAATAAATTGAAGATTAAGATCACCTACAAACTTAAAAATGGCATGTATATGAATGTATTATCCATTTTCATGCAATATCAACATGAAAAATTGGTGCCTGTGGCAGCGGATATGTAGTGAAAAAGCCATGAAGAACAGATTGTAAAATGAGCCACCTGCTTCAAAAGTATTGAGTCAGGCTAAAGAAAAAAATACACTCTAACCATCTGAGTTCTTAGTCTGTCTTTTGTACTCTTTTTTTCACATTTTCTTTTCTTTTTTTTTTTTCTTTTTTTTTCTTTTCTTCTTTTTTTACATTGTAGTGAGAATTTGGGGGGTTATGTTTGTCATGAACTCTCTCCATAAATAAATTGCCTATAGATGTAAACAGTAGTTATTGTACTACTACCAAAACATCAAAAAGAATTTCAAAGATGAACAAATTTGCAGGTAGTCTTTTTACTTCCACTTCATAATAGCATTGAAAACAACTTCTATTCTAAATGGTGGAAATGTTGTAAGTCACAGAAGAATGGCTGTCAGCATGAGCAATGGGGAATACAACTACAGCTGTGTATTTTTTCAGGTACTACTGTGCATCATTATCAGACATGTCCACTTGCATGGTGTTGCCTGGCTCTCTGCCATCCACTGCTACATCTTCTATAGTAACACAAATGTAACTTTACAAGCACCTATAATAGTCTTCTTCACCCTTCTCAGTCTGGCAGACTGAAGCTGAGAGGAGAAAATAAAAAATCTACCATGCAAATAATGCTTTAGAGGATGTACAAATATGACACATCATCTAACTCTATAACAAGTGAGCCCCATTCCTGTACCCATGGTGCTTTTAAGAGGAGGAAAGACTTCAATGCTGAACTCACAGCTGAGCTGACATCTGACTAAATATATCTTTTTTATTTTCCATTTATACAGCACAATATAGTGCAATTAACACATATATGTATTGGCTTTATTAACTTAGTGGTATTTAGTTGAAATTACTGCATATAGTGCAACTACAAACATATAAATTTAAAAAGTTAACTTTCAAATTGAAACATTTTAAAAATCACATTTTGCATGTATAGAGACACATGTCTAAATGGAAGGATAAGTACATACTTGGTGAAATTTGCATGACTGAGCTTTTTTTTTTAAGAGGACCATGCAAAGAAATACATACTGTTATTTTACAGTAGCTGCACCTACAATAAAAGCTGTGAAAGAAAAAAGCTGAAGTGGGAATGTATTGTTTAGTTTACCACCATACCCTTTCCACAAGGTTTATAGTTTCAGAAGGTAGGATAAATGTATGTGTAATAAAGGATGAAGGCTATAACACTGAGTAAAACTGAGTCAGACAGAAAGGAGATCATTATAACCTTGATAACTGCCAGCAGTCATCACCTGTGGATGTTACATTCATGGGATGGCTATGCATAATTTATACGTATGTTACCACATTGAGCAAGCAGTCAAACAAAAAATCACTACTCCGTGATCTGTAAATATAGAAAAGAAGCAAAAAGAGTATTGTGAATATCAGAAATAACATCTCCTCATTCTCCTCTTCCTGCTCTTCCTCTTCCTTTTTTCTTTTTTCTTCATACTAGTTATTTAGTAACTTAGAAATAATACCATCAACTAAATTTATTTCTTGTGCAATTCTGTTTATTTAGAATTTATTCTTTTATATTGGAAAGCACTTGTTACCTACTAAAAATTACATATGAACATATGTTTCTTGGAAACTGCTAGATTAGTATAGGTAGATGTGCAAATATTCATTTCTGAAGTGAAGGCCAAATTAAATCATATCAACATAAATCATATCAAAATAAATCAAGTGAACATCTAGATGTTATTTGGATTAACATAACTCTATAATGGCGCACATAGCAGATGTCGTCTCTTCTATAGAAATTTCCTATTAATCTTAGAAACTTTCTAAGTTCTGAAGAACTTCAGGCTTAAAACCTACAGCCTGAACATGAGTCAAGAGTGCCATGCTGATGTGAATAAGGCAAAGATTCTATTGTAATATACATAAACAGGATTTTAATCTACAAGTCATGTAAAATAAACTTTCAACCCTATTCAATATTCAGATATTTTATTGTCCTATCATGGGGCACTGGAACTGAAGAAAACTTACATAAAACTTGAGAGAGTTCAGAGAAGAAAGATAAGGTATGAAGAAAGGTAAGTTATGAAGAAATATAAGTTATGAAGAAACAATTGTTTAAAGAAGAAGAGGGTTAGGAAAGATATGAGGAGGTACATTCTGAATGTTTCAAAGCTGAAAGAGGTCAGTGGATTACTCCTTACTCAGAAAAGGTCTAACTCAAAGTCATCACTTTATCCAAATATCTTACAATAGAACATGTTATGAATATTCAAATAATTGTCAAGGATAGATGGACATTAGCTGTTCAAAGGAGTTTCTTCACTGTGTTTTCATTTGCTTTCTCCCATCACATGAGATAAACAGTCCAAACAAAGTTGGCATGTGAATATATCAGGTAGTACTACCTGGCCTAAAAAACAGAGTGAGAAAATGGGTATAAATAATATGCAATTCTAACTGTCTAAAAACAATGCACCAATTATTATTATTATATAATTATTATTGTTACATATTTCAGTAGTGAATTCCTAATTTAGGTCTTCTTCAGAAAAGGAGGTAAAGCACTAGAATAATGTCCCTAATTGAAAAAGCATAAATGTTCCCTCCTTTTCCGACCAGGTCTTTTGCCAAGCTGGAATCAGCTGAATTCTCACTTTAGTTCCATTATTTGTGAATTATGCATCAATCAGCTCTGCTCAAGATCCTAGTAAGGGAGAGCTGTTAAAGAAGTCAATTCATTCTCCTTGATTTTGTCCTAGTCCTCTCTGCTGGTCTTGCAAGAAACAGTTTTCACATCCAGATAATTTTATTGAACACTTCTGTTTAATTAAATTTTGTCTGAAGCTCCCTGCTCGGTTGCCATAGTTGACCACAGTGTAATTAGACACCAGGAACTTTAGTTGTCCCTTCTATAAGCTCAAGAGGACCTGATTGGATAAGCTGGATGAAAGACTCATTGCTCAAGGCCTGGGTTTGCCCTGCCATCAGGTTCTCAGTAGAATATTTACAATATGACAAATCTTTTGATTATATTGTATGTGGCACTTTCTGTTATTGCATGCTTTTTTTTATATTGAACGCACAGAAACTAGTACAGTCCATTTAACAGAGTCTGTTGATGTTTCATCAGCTCTTGATGAGATTTATGCATAACAGTGGCAAAGCATTTTGATGTCACTGAGTGTGAATCATTTACAGACAAATCTAAATGTGAAAAAAGTACAGATAAGATACAAGAAGACATATTGCTGTGTGAGTGCTCACCAATAATTATACATGAAAGTGCACCTTTAGTAATAGCTTATGCAAAATGGCATAGCCCCTCGTGAACTGAGCAAGTATATATGCTGACATTAGAAAAACTGCTGCACTGCTTTGCTTCTTTCCATACAGATCATTACAAGAGCATTTTTCCCATAATTTTTTTTCTTGTAGAATAGCATCTCATTACCCATATACATTGTATTGATTAGCAAGTGCAGCAAGTGCTTCACATTTAACCTCCAAGGAGGCTGTTGTTTTAATAGAATTCACTTTGAGAGGAAAATACTCATTCTTCAAGCAAGACAATACCTTTTAAAAAGCATCACCTCATCATTAAAAAGCTTAAATCAGAAGAATGACTATGTGCATTTGATCCTTTCTTATGATGCTGAAAACAGCCCCAAGCAATCTTTCTTTTTTTTGATAGCAGTGTTCATTTATCCCACTGAGATAGATAAATGAGTTCCACCCAGCTACTGAAGACTTTGAGGATTTTAGTCAAGATCCCCAAAACATAAGTCCTCTTTGTTCTGTGTATATATGAAAGGTCTGATAAAATGCACAGCGAACCAGCAGGAACCTTTCTGGTAACTATGTGTCCCAAGCCATTTGTCTTAAAAGATGGGGTTTATTGTCATCCCTTCAATCACACATTTTCTTCTGTGTATATATATCATTGTGCAGTGTGCTGCATAGCTGCTACTTGTCTTGTGGTTACTAGTAAGAAGTTTTCCAAACTGATTAAGGACAATTTTGCTACAGCTGACAGAGCACATATTACTGTTTATATGGTATGTTACATGGATTTTTAGATTTTTATAACCTTCAACCTCCACTTGTTTTGAATCACAGTTTCATCTACCCTTGGCATTATACTCTCCTTCAAGAAAACTAAATTTCAATGTTGTTCTGAAATTTTGACATGAAATTTGATATGCCAAGGAAATTGAAAAATGTGGGAGCAGTGAGTGAGTGGGAACAGACCAATATCTTTACCTTGGCATATGATGCACTGGAATAGTCCAAAAGGTTTTGATGTACACAGTGCTTGAAGCATATTTAAAAAAAGGTGAAGAAAGGAGTGCAAAAGCTTCTCAAACAAAAAGTGGAGGTATATCTTACGGCTGTGACTTAAAGAATCAATCTGCTTATTTTTATCAAGAAGATTGCAAAGTGACTTAATTACAATGTATAACCAGAGTCGTATGAGTGACTGTCTAGTAAACAGCTATTAAAACTTGCAGAGGAATGAAAACAAGAACCAGTTACTGGAAACTGAAACCAGAGAAATTAGAAGCATATTGGGCAGACCTGTATTTTTTTTTAAAAAAGGGGAATTGCTAGCCACTGGATCAAACTACCAAGAGAGGCATCGGCTTCTTCCTTTCTTGCTAAGTTTCTAGTTAAACCTGGTTGTCTTCCTAGAAGATAAAGTTTATTCAAAAACTGGTGATGATTTAGTCAAACCTTTGTCATTGAAATCAATGTAGACATGGTGAGCTAAAATGTATAGTGAGACAGGTTTAACAGTGTTTTCTGTCTTTAAAGTCTGTTAAACTGTGAATAACTAAAGCTACTTTGGATTCCACGGCATAATTATTATAAATACTACTGTACACTTTAGTTTTATCATCCTCTAAATTTCAATATATATTCCTATTCATTTTCCAGTGAGGATTGTCAGACAGTTTCCAAGTGAATATGCTATTGAGAAGAAAAACACTATTTTCAGTTGTAGATATTGCCACTAAACTGAGGAAAAGCATCCTCTGGTGGGCTACTTCAAAGCTGTATGTTTGGAGATTTTGATGATAAGAAAAACTTGTTTATCTAAACCAGACATTAAGGACACATAATATGTACTGAGAATGACCAGTGGTATAGTTTTGTTGCCCAGAAATGCCAGACATTTGAATAATCAGTCAGTATTCTTTGGCCCAGCATGTAAAGCTCTGGAATGACCTACTGGGAGGTAACTTGCATGACAGCCAGCAATCTGTCAACAGGTTACCACGGTGGCTTTGTGTAACCATTCATAACGCTGTGTGCTTAATTTCAGCTTATTTCTTTACTGTTGCTTTTTTCCGTATCTTATCCTCCAATAAGAGAGAGATGAAGAGTTTTAAAGCTAAATGCTAGAAATATAAAAATAAAATGAAATGTTGCAGGAAATAAACCCACAACAGTTATTATTTTATTCACTGTTTTGTGTCGGCACAATCTTCCTAAATTCCATAGCTTCTAAGAACAAAACTTAAACTTCCATCAAAGAACTGTCACTGATGTACTCTACTGTAGGAGTACTGTACAGCTGCTCTTTTTCCCATCTATCACACAGCAAACATATTTACATCATATATTCCTTTATTTATTTGGAGAGTGTGACTGTTTCAACCTAACTATTTGCAATCATTTTCTCTGTCCTGGTGTGGGGTGTAGCAGCATAAAACTGGACATTAAAGTATAATCATCAACATCTGCCTCTGTCAGTGCATTATTGGATCTAGTTAATTACCTGACATCAATATATTTAAAGTAAATTGATTGGTTCTATCCTATCAAATGTGTATGGAGTCATTACTACACAAAGCCAGGTTCTCAGGCTTTGCACGTCAGATCAGATGAAAAGGTTAGTTTTCTGTGGTGCATGTAGTAGGGGGATTTTCATCCATCATGAAATCTGCGGTATGTTTGAATATGTACCACCACGACTGCCTGTATCTAAACTACCACACTAAAATATTTCTTTCAGAGCATTTTCAGTGAAACATTATTCTTTCAGTTTCATAGTATTAGCCAGTTGTTTTACATTGATGATATAATGCACGACATCAGCATATCTCTGCACCATCCTCCATATAATCTGGTACATGTTTATGTAATGTATATGAACTGGGTTTATATTTTCTTTCTGCTCTCTGCACGTTATGCTATTTAAGTCTGGCTATACTCTTCTACAATGGCATCTGTAAAGGAACTTATCTTAACCTGTATTTGGAGATTCTTTTTTGCTGCAGGAATGTAATTCTTTCAAAAAGACTATCCATTCAGTACTTTGTGACTAGATGCCATCATACACTTTTTCTAAAAGACTTGCAGGGCTGAGAAAAATTTATTATGTGATTATGGGGAAATGTAACAGTTAGGCTGACTACTCCTGAAAGAGGGTGCTCTTGCCTTTCACCTAAGGAGAAAGCTCTGCAAGTTCAAACCTGTGACTACACTGTACACCTCACATTCACTCCTGTCTGAACCATGAACTAGAGAGCTTCCCTTTCAGTAGCTTTTTTTCACTTAATTTCTTTTAGGTCTTTGAATGGCACTAGGAGATGGAACATATCTGCTCTTGAGTTGGGGCTGGTATATTTTCTCTAAGAAGATCCTGTAATGCAGGAAAGTGAAACAGCTGATGTGATGACTTTTCTGTCTTTAGCTACTGTGATCATTCTGAGATACAATAGTGACTGTTTCAGCTGTATCTTTCAGTTTTCTCAGCTCTGTAGAAATGTTAAAATGTTCAGAAATGTATTTCACTTTAGATGAAAAATGCAAAATTTATGTGTTGCACTCATCCCAAAAGTGATGGTGTCACAGAGAAACCAGAGAACTAGCTACCAGATTTGGGTCCCAGGACATGCCTTGGCTCATAAGACAAGGTAGGGAAGCAAGGAACAGGTCCCTGTTTGCTGGGGGCTACCTCTGGTCTGATTGCTACTAGTGGTCTAGCTGCCCAGCAGAGCAGACTGCAAGACTACATGATATCACAGCCTGCTAAACAAAGTCTGTTAAAAAGCAGGGTATGTATGTTCGCCTGCTGGGACAGCCACAGAAATGCTCATTCCATCATTGCTTTTAGGAAGCTAGCTCACGAGTCTCTTCATAGTTCTTCACTCTATCACATACACATATCTTGAGAGCAGTAAGGTATATATAATGACATAGATACATAGCTTTAAGTATATATATTTGAAACGACCTAAATTGTAATGTGCTTTGGGAGATGATTTGATTTAGTATTATTCCACTGATAAATGTCCATTACTCAAAAACAACTGTTTTCCAAATAAGGATTATTTTCAGTATATTTCTAGTGAACGGAAATTTTACTGTGCATTTCAACTTCCTATTTTGATATCTCTGAAAGGAAAAAAATCATTAGCTAACTATAGAGGAATTATAGAGGACTGTATGAAAAAATTATTTGTAAAAAGGTTGTAATGATTGTTAAAAACATAAAAAAGAAAAAAAAAGGGGGGAAGTGTAGTAGAATGAAGCTGGGTTAATTATCATTGATAATACAACTGCGGGTTGGCTTCAGGGGCGGTGAGTTGGCCAATGTAGATAAGGTGCAGGTGTGGCTGGTTAAGTAAGTGGTTGAGAGCCAGTGAAGAGAGAACAGCTGAGGAAGAAAGGGAGGAAAAAGCAAAAGGAAAGAGGATATGCACCCTGGATGAGGTGAGGAGAAGGCAGCAGAGAGACTGTATGAAGAGTATGCTGGTATGAGATGGTGAAAGACTTTGTTGCAGTCAGCTAGTATTGAGAGTGCTGTGACAGCTAACTTGTCCCAGCTTACAAAGAAACTCTGAAAATGTTTGAAAATAGATTTTTTTTATCTGTGCTGTAGGTGCAAGAGGGAATATTTACTTTTTCATTCTTTCTTCCAACTGAAATAATCTTTCTAATAGCTTTTGTGTTAAAAGTTGAAATCACTGACCATGTTGGTGAAAATTTTACAATTTGGTGTTGCTGGGACCCTGTTTTCATCCAAATGTATTTCACTGACATATGTACATAAGTATGATTAGCTTTACTTTATCTGATTAAAAATATACATCTTCTAGCTTTGTACTTCCATATGTGAAAATAATCTTCAGGTGTGTTTGGTAAATAAATTATGAGAAGATATTATCACAAGAATCTCTAGTGTGAATAAGAAATATAGCTGAAGTAAATATGTTACATTCTCAATTTTTCTTCAGCATGTACTTCAATATAATAAAAAGATACTTCAGAAGCTGAGAGGAACAGAAGAAAAATCTATTTCATCACAATATTACATTTGAGTCCTGACCCTTAGTCTCCTCATTCCTTGTCTCTACTAATTATTTCAAAATGACAATTCTAGCAAGGATTCAAGGAGATACTGACTTTTTTTTTTTTTCTTAGAAGAAAAAGTATTCATTATAAATCAAAGCTTTCTAAACTGAGATAATCAAAATCCATGGATGCAACAGCTGAGTAACTGAAAAATCAATTTGGAGTTAGCGCTGCTTAGTGTTTGTTAGAATGTTTGTTTACTCTTCACTGGTGACTGCTATCTAAACAAGAAACCTTCATGAAGATGATGTTTGTTCAAAACAGTTATTGGCACGAGTATAACTAAGGGTATATGAATTTAAGTTTACTCATTTGCCTGTAAAATGTTTCTTTGACTAAAGTATATATTTAATATACCTTATAAATCACATACAGATATGAATGTTGGATTTGAAAAGGAAGTTCATAAGTCAAAGCAATATTAATAGGACCCTTCAGGCATTCATTTTATCGAAACATCACATAGTACTTTGAAATTTTACCATGCATTACTTTAAAGTGGATTGAGCCAGATCCTCTAGCTGCATAAACTAGGGACAGCATTCACTTGCCTCTTTTGAAACTTTTGGAAACTTATTGTGAAAGAGCTCAGATGTATTAGGGACAATCCCTATTGAAGCTGTTCAAAAGTTCTTAAAAATTTACATTTGTAAGGTAAATCTACAGCGTGGCTGTCCTCTCTATTCTTATGCTGTTGGTTGAATTGAAAGTGTCATTTTTGGCTGAACGTTGAACATAACTTTTAAATTTCAGCTAAAACAGATCAACTGTTCTTTGGAAATGCAAAAAAAAAATTGTCCATTTTTATGAAACAAATCATATCATTTGGATGAAGAAACCTAGTGTTTTCATACTTCAAGCAAAGACTTGGAATTGAGGAACTGGAGAAACAGAAGAGAGGATCAACATGAGGTCAGAGAGCTGTTTTGTTATCTGTGTGAAAGACACCTGCCTTTGGCTGACTTACAAACTCCTGAAAAAATGTTGTTTGCACATGCTAAATATGGGCTTGTGTGTGTCTGCCAATGTATTCTCTGAAGATGCCATCTGCATTGAGCATGTGGCAGCACGAGGAGACTCTTTGTAGATTCCAGGGTCCACTGAGGTTATGGGCACACAAACCAAAAATGAGAAGGCTCCCTCCTGAGCATGTAACAATGTGCTTGCTGTTTCCTGGTGACAGTGGTAGAAGAAGATGTAACATATGCAAAAATGAAAATGTATGTACATCTGGGTAAAAAATGTTGAGGTAAATGTTTTTCTAACTCAGACAACTTCTACTTATGTAGGAAAACATATTTGTGACATTGACTACAGCTACCTTATCTATTCAGTACATTGTATGGACATTTTTCTTTTCACTATTATGCCATACAGCCCTGATCAAGAAATCACTAGGTTCTCTAGTGGAGCGTTTTGATGGATGTCTTGCAGGTTTTACAACATATTATAAACTAGAAGAAAATGAATTAATCTAGTAATTTTCATAAGTTACTTTTTCTTTGATTAATAAGAACAACAGAATGCTAACCTAATGAGATAATTGTATGTACCTTTTACACAAACATTTCAAGAAATGAATCAATATTTTCAGTAAATATTGTTATCGAAGGTATCCTATTTTTTAGATTTGTACCTTTCATGATATTTGCTTTTTATTGCTGTTTTGTTTCTTGTAGTAAATGTCAACAATGTACATCCCGAAGTAATTATTATGGAAAGTGATAGCATGTTTGCTAGCAGTGGAAATGCCAGATGTAGTGTGTCTTCTAATTTATTCCCCCCCCCCCCCCCCCCAGTTAAATGCTATTATTTTAGCCAGATGTGTTGGCACTTTGATGGGGCTGGGAGTTCGCATAGTTAGGATGAATTCTGCCTGTTCTGTGGTGATGAAAATCGATGCTCAGACAAAGAAAACATTTTACATGGAGAAGAAAGAAACACGTAGAAATTAAACAAGTTGCCTAAGGTCACACAGGAAACTTCTAACAGAGCTATGAATCAGAGAGAAGTCTTCTGAAAACTATATGGAACACCTTAAATAGAAATCTGACTTTATCCTCCAGCAGACTACTGTAGGTTTCTATTTTCCTTTCCTCAAAATAATTGTTCCATATCATTTGTGAAATCTATAATGAAAATGGGTTCTTTCTGAGTAATTTTAGAATATTGTGATGCCCCTCTTTTTGTGTTAGCTTTCTAATGAGAAGAAAAATGAAGACAAAGTCCAATCTGTTAAAACAGTGAAGTTGCACCCAGTGTATTCAGTCTTGGGCTTTCAATAGCTACCTGGAATAACAGTATGAATCTGCTTTCTGTAAACATAAGGTAGGAACAGGAAATGATACAAAAGTAATTCTAATGAGAGTCAGTCATCCTTGAATTGATGTTTACCTGGATGGAAAAAACCTTCAAGAATAATGGAAAGTTAATTGGCCTTTGTGGGGGAAAAAAATAACCTTATAAAATTTTGGTCAATTTTTATGTACAGAATGTACACATTGAGTACACTATTCCCCAATGCAAATACTTTTCTTGAAGACTGATTTTATTATACTTTTACAGTAATGCAAGTTGTTCTAATTTGAAAAGAAATAAAGGTGTCTATCAAATAAAAAAAAAACAAACAAGTGGTCCGGGAATTTCAAAATCTTAGCAACTGCTGTCAAATTGCTACAGTATCTTTTTCTGGAGCAGAAATTTTAAACAGTGCCTGATGTGACAGAAAATTTAGCTACCATTTAAATGACCAGATTACCTTGAAAATTCCCAGACCCTGTCTTTTCTTCCTGTAGTGGTTGCAGACCAATAAGCCAAATATATTCAACTCAGTCCTGAAATACAGATTTTCCCTGTACTGCACATTCCTTCTTTCTCCAGGTTAATACATATTGTCTTGTTTATCTTCCATACCGTAAGCTCAGCACTGTTTTTGCTTAAATTTTTCAACTGCCTCAGCTTCCCTTATGTCACTGTGGGTGATACTTCTGTTCTCAAATTTTCCTTGAGTTTAAGGCAGCACTGTCCCCTTTGATTCATTCCCATATTCCCTTCCACTCATCTCCTCAGGGTTCCACCTGCCCACATCTACCTTTTTTTTCTTTTTCTTTTCATCACATTTTTTTTTTTTAAGTCAAATATTACTTCAGCATCTCCTATGCTTCTGTGCTTCCATCACGCACCCATTTTACGAAATGCATAGAGATACAAGATTCCTCTGTTTTTAAGGCCCTTAAAAATCAGTAGAAAGATATACATTAATTTAAAATAGCTTTGGATTGAGTCCATATTAATATTACATGTTAAAAAAATATGTTGCCTAGTGATAATCTGAGCTGAGACCTCACAGCTGTAAAGGGAGCTAGCTACAGTTTCATGTATGAATTTTGCTCAGCACTTCAAAGGATCAGGGCTTTGCTCCTAGTGGTTGCATGTATCTCCACAGAAGCACATATTGGATGTAGTAGCAGCTGTTCTAGGAATTATTTTTTTAGTACTTTCAGTTCAGAGAAAATGTGAATTGAGTTCATTTTAATTTGTGAACGTTCTGGAAGAAGTACATTCTGGCATTAATGATATCGTAGTTGTCATTTAGAGATCATGTGGAGACCTGCAGAGTCATTCTTAATCATAGCCACAGAAACCAAAACAAAAAGGCAAAAATTCATCATTACACTTTTTAATCAGATGAAGAATAATTTTGGTGTTATCAGGAGTTTCTTCCAAATAAGCCCATTATTTTTGATTAAGTATAAATTATATTTTTTTCCACACAAAATTCGAAGCCCCATTAATAAGCATCCTAATAAAGTTTTCAGTTTAAACTATCCAATTAATTTAGGCAGCAAATGTCTAAAAAGGTTAAACTGTATGTGGCATAATAGCAATGAACATTTTTTTTCTCTGACCATTGAAGTGGTCTGATCACCCCTCATATACTTCTAAATGGCAGTTGATATCACCCTTTTTCTTTCTTCCTATTATGATTGCTATAGGAAGATGAAGCATATCCTGCAAGTCAGGAGAGAAGGAAAGCTGAATGGAAAACTGAATAGAAAGCTGAAGGAGAATTGAGACAAGGATAAAGGACAGTTATTAAATTTGTGAACTCTATCAGGGGACAAGAAAATAAACTGTATGACTGACTGGAAGCGTATTGGAGTATGACATTTCATTTTTATGCTGGTCTCAGTGTGAGAAAGGTAACACGTTGAAGAACGCTGCAATTCCACAAAAGCACTTAGCACATTCATTGAATATCAAGATGGCTAAAGTGCTTCTCTTTTGTTGCTATCTCATGTTTTTATATGGGGCAATATAGTTCAGGGGCTCATGACTGAACATCAGACTCTCTGCTTCTATAGCAAGTTTATTATAGGTTTCCTTTTTATTCCACACAGGAACGTAATCTCTAGCTGACATTTTTTCCCCCTCTCAATTTATAGGGCTGTATTCATTTAGGAGTTTTCAGACTATATATACCCAAGCAAAACAAAATGAATAGAAATGCAAAAAGGAATGAGTTGTGAGCTCACCGTTAGGGTTACATTGAATACGTGCTGAAATAGACAGCAAAGGGCTAAAATGAAATGCATTTGAGTGTGAAGAGACTAGAATTGGTTGCAAAGTTATAAACTATTTCAGGACACAGTCAGGCACCAACACCATCTGTTTGCTAAAGAAAGGATAAGAGGGAAAGGGATATGATTATTGGTCAGACAAGAATATAGCTTGAAGCCCTGACAGCCCTAGACTGAGCCTGGATAATCCAGCTTGTGTGCTGTAAAGCCAGATTCCTAAACACAACAACTCCTTGCTATAATTAGGCTTCCCAGTACTGCCTTGGGTTCAGGGCATGGGGAAACCAGTGCAGCAAACCAGTGAATTGTCTGCCAGATTGTTAAAATGTGGTTTTTATTAAATATTTATGAATGGGTAACTTTCTGTGAAGAGTGCCTTTGTCCTCTATTTTGCTAAAAAATTTGCTAGCAGTAATTACATCAAAATATATAAATTTTCTTCCAAATTTACTTATATATGGTGATATGTCAAATGATATCATGCACAGTTTGATTCTTTTAGTAGGCATTCTCTACAGCAAAAAAAGGTCCTAAGTAGGTCTAAGAGTGAAAGCAAAATGCCTCTGTTGTTCCTCACTATATCCTAAAAACCACACTGTCCTTCAAAGCATAGTTCAAAATTCAAATGTACCCACACAGCATGCACCTACGTTACTGAATAGTGCTATATGAAGAAGAAGGCAGGAAGATTTGACTTTCCATTATGGTTACAAGACCATATGCTCACACTACTTTTTCAGAATCAAGGAAATTTGCTCCTTGATTGTAGGTACATGCTGTACAGCTGTGCCCAATGGGCAATGCAAAGTAGATTTCTGTACAGATACCCTGGACTATTTTGTTTGTTGTCATTGTTAAAATCCTGCACACATCTAAAGAGCAAACTGCTGGGTCATTTTTCTACATTGGAAGTGGTGACCTCCAGATGGTGCACAATTGCAGTCAGCTTAGCCATGAGGAAAACCTTAAAGAGCACAGCAGTGTTCTGCAGTGCACAGAAAACAAATCCAGGCATCGATACAAAGCAAATCTACACCTAAGTCATTTTGAGTCTGTTCAACCTGACTCAGAGCTTTTATTTTTTTTTTTTCGTGTGTGTGACTCCATTTGGTTCTGGGGTCAATTGGCATTGACAATCCAATCCTTTTCAAACTTACTTTGCTGACTTATTAAAGTATCCACAAAAAGGTATATACCTCTCTGAGGTTCTTCTTTCAATTATAATTAATTTACGTTTTTTTTTCTTCAATAGGATGAGGTTCATAGCATGCTATAGTGCCCCAGAGCAAAAGGTGTAGCATGATACTCAAGATAATACTCATGTTTTATCCTACTATATACTTGGAAAACCCAAATCAATACTTAGGGGAGCTTAATTACTCAGATGACCTTCTTACCTGAATGGGGGAATAAACTGAGTGGCTTAGATTCATTAGTATTAAGAACAAGCATGACCGCATCATTATGGTCTATCAAATTAATGTCTCTACCAAACCCAGCAGCCTACATTTGGCCTCGTAACTTGACTGTGATGTATCAAAAGAATGAGAATCCTTCTGCTTTCTTGACAATTTATTTCTGTGATAGCTTCAACCATTATTTTAATTTATATACCTTTTTATCTATATTTCCCATTTCTTGAACTGTTGCATAAACTGTTAGGCTACAACATATGGCTGAAACGTTCTTATGTTTTTATTTATGTTTTGCAGTACTGATAGATTATTTGAAAGAAGTGTAATTCCGGACAAGAAGTCTTGCATAATTAGAAGATAATGAGGTCCATGGTTATGCTATTTGCCTTTTTCTTTTTTGGAGATGATATCCACCACAGTGGGAAAGGTGCTTAAGTCTCCACATAGAGCATCCATGAAGTATCAATACAAATGTGTGTCTAGCCAGATTCAAAATAACTCATCCATGTGGGTGGTACATGTATATGATACCATTTGTCATCCATTGAAGTAAAGATATAAGAAATTGCTTTTGTTTCCTTAGTTTTGTTAGAACTCTATAAATTGTACACACAAAAATCATGGATAGAACTATGTGATAGATGCTGACTACAGAAGACATTATGTTTTACAAGTAGAATAGGTTACACTGTAAAGAAAGGTTTTCTCTTCACAATTAGCACTCTTGAGTAATTAGTATAATAGAGCCTGTTTTTACATGCTATATTTAGACATTTAGAAGACAATAGCAGAGGAAGAAAACCGTAACAACAAACATGAGTTTGGCATTTGAAAAACAAATGTTCATAAAATCACCTGAACTTTGCAATTCTCCATATGTGCCACAAAAATTTAACTTGCACACTTGGAATTAGCCATCTTGAAAACAATGGAATGAACCTGCCAAAGTTACCTGAATTAATCCATGAAAATTACAGATATTTTTGATTAATTATTCTGCTAGGTTTAATCTCATATAAATGAGACAGTCATATAATTCAGCCAGCCGTGAAAATTATTTGTTTTTTTAAAGTTTGCTATTCTTGAAAAAGCAACCCCCATAGACTGTTTATTAATTAGACTGTATAAATATTTGGGTTCTTAAATACTTACCAAGAAGTTGGATGTTTTCATATTGCAATATGCCTTGATTATTGAATATTCTTGGGATAAATTTACAAAATAACTTGTACATAATATAACTGTGGCTGCATTTTGAAATTTGTCATCCGAATTGCTTGAGGAAATTTGAGTATTTTTACCACATTATTGTGAAAATTAATGCTGAGTGTCTATTGAAGGTGTAACTACTGAGGTCTAAAACCATGATTGATATTACAGATTTAAATATATGTGCATCTGTCAACTACAACAGCAGTAGCATAGCATGCAAAGACAATCTACTACTTTGACATCCAACACCCACTTGAGAATTCCCCAGTTCAAACTTAACACTGGCTAAAAATTTGTTAGAGAAAAACTAGGTTTCAGTAAAACTAGGTTTTCCTAGGAAATGATGTTACTATCTCTGATTTAAAAAAAAATAAACCCTGGTTTATACTTTAGAATGATATAGTTAAAAGAAATTTAAAAAGCTAAAAATGTCAAATATTTTTCATACCTGTGATACCTATACATATTTATTTGTACATATAGTTATGTATATGCATATTTATAACAGGATCTATACACTCGTGATATACTTTTGGGGGTGTGTGTGTTTATATTATCTTAATGTAAGAAAGAATTACATTTTTAAATCTCAGCATTTCACACAAAAAGTGAAATCCACATTTGCAACAGGCTATAGTACAGTATTTTTCTGTACCTGAAAAATATCTACCTGAAAACAAAGAGGCAACCAGTCCAGATGAAATATGTTCACAATAGCAGTGACTGTTGCACATGCAGGTAAAAGCTTGAGAAAACCTGAGCTTCAGCACCTAACCTAAGTTTATTAGCCAACCAGCTATTAGCAATAATTTTATACAGTGGATAAAACCAGGGATGGAGCAATTTGATACTTCTATGATGTATGTGATGAGGTGAATCATATGCTATCTGATGGTCTGTATAAGATAGCACTTGATTACTTGATTTTTAATTTTAATCAACTTCAATGCTAATTAATAATGGCCAAAAGATAAATGTGTTCTCAATAAATAGGAGTCTTAGGGAAAATGAGTAAAGAAAACCAAAGCTCTGAGAAAGAGATGGAAAGAGACATGAAATCTGTGCTGGAAGACTAACAGTAAAACACAAAACAGAACTAAACAGAATTATTTTTCCTCACTTTATTTCTCCCACTTCCTTTCCTTCTCTCTCTCTTTTAATTACTGAATAAAACTAAGATTATACCAAAAATATATAATATGTTGCAAATTCTGTATTTTAAATGTTCAAGATCAGAACACAACTGATTTCTTTTTGGAGACTTTGGGTTTTGCAATATAGTGAAGGCAAAGGATAAGTCACAGCAGGAGGGGAGAGGGAAGAGGAAACAACAAACCCCATAAAAGTAACTTCTTTTGAAATGGAGCTTGATCAATGGATTATGTGATGTGGTTATCTGCTCTAGCACTAGCAAGGGAATGGTCTCAATGACCAGCAAAGTCCCTTTACTGTCTAATGTTCTGCAGTATCTATCATTCTAAGTTTCTTCAGGGATCACTCCAGTTTCAAGATGATAGCTGTAATTGAACCCTAAGGTGGTAAATACGTTCAGTTACAACTGAGATAGTAACTCCTTATGGAGGCCAAGTTGTTCCCAGAGCACTCAGGTTGGAAATTTGCATCCCAAATGATTGATTCTGTTGCCTAATTATGGTGATGATATAATTATTTGTCTTTTTTTATCTTTTATTTGCACACACTCATATCCAAAGCTCTGTTAGTTTCTACTAACTGCAACATACAGGAGAACGTTTCAGTCACGGGCCCACACTTTAATAACGTTGCTCTCCATGAGCTTATAAATAAACCAAGGTCACGCTCTGCACCAGGGCACACTTTACTGCTTTTCAAACTGCTTCATGAATGTCAGCTTTACATGGATAGGGGCTGATGCAACTTGAAAAACCTGAGAAGTAGCAATCTGAAGCATTTGTTTTATTCGGAGCTAAGCGAACTGTCTTCCTGACATCCCCATCCTAGCAACTGCCTCATTTCTGTCTGGAACTGAGTGCGAAACCCTTCTTGTCATCCTCAGGCTGTTATATAGATCCTGCAGCTCACGTATCTGACATGAAGGCAGGTACTTAAAATTTTTACCTTGGGAATGAATGGAAAGAAACATAATGGGAACATACTCCAGCAGAATATCTTTTCTCTGAGAGTGAAACAGAAATAAAAATACATATATTTTACTATGATCAAAACCGTTCTCAGAGAAACAGAAAATCCCATTTAAGTGTTTTCTTGCTGTTGTTAGCTGAAGTTGCAATGAGTTTGAAACATCATTAGTACACTTTTTATTTCAGATCACTGCTACTTTACTACAAATCATCACTACATTTTGTAGGAGTGAATTTCTGTAAAGAAACGTACATTAATAGAGATTTTCAGTTTCTTGTCAAAGTTGAGTAATGCATATGATCTGTATTATATTTGCCCTTGATGTTTTATTGTAGATAAATTGGCCCCATCAGTTTTAATATTTTTCCGTATTTTTTAATGCAGTATCATTGGACAGTAACATTAATGTTGTTAAAGTTGTTATAGATATAAAAATCATAAAAGTGAAGATGGAGTTATTTGGATTATCGTCTCTGTTTCTGTACTTACATGATTTCAGATCTGTTTGACAATTCATTGCTATATTAAAGATGCAGCAGTAGAGATGAGATGAAAAAGAATCACATGGGACCCTGATGAAAATCTTCTTTTAGAAAGCAGTCTTATCTTCAGGGAGTAGGAGGTAAACACTGAAAAGCATCTTTACGAGCAGTTTCAGCTAGACATATAGAATCAAGTTTCCTGTTATTGTGATGTACCTATCTAACCTCTTAGAAAGGAGGACAGCTCCATAGACATATGCTAGTTGTTTTTTGCAACCTTTTTGTAAAGCTCTCCGTATGAATAGGTTTTTTTGAAAGGTTCAGATATGGTGAAATTAATTCTTGGGTTGAAAATAAAGACTATTCCACATTCCAGCTATAATTACATCACCAAACCACAACAATATAAATGGAATGAATTTCACTTACTGATTAGGGAGTGAAATTTTAGACTGAAAACCAAGATAACTGCAAATATCATCTCATGGTTTGCAAAATGTGCTATTTTTCAGCTGTTCCCTGGATAGGATTTAAACTGCTTTTAAAAAAGAGCAGGACAAATAGACAGTCTTCTTTTATTCCAGAAAGTTTGCTTTTCTTCAAGTTTCTAACAGCATTTCCACTGAAATATTGTAGTGCATTTTGGAGAGTGTTTGACTGGAAATTATCAAAGAGAATGTAAGCTTAGGTACAAGGGAAATGAACAAGTCAATGGTTTCTTGAGTATCATCCAAATTTGAAAAGGGAAGGATCATTTTAGAGATATGAGACAAAAAAGCACAGTTGGAAATAAAGATAGAAAAAGACAATTCCAAAATGTAAATAACAAGATTAGTTTTGGGAGATAACATTAATTTAGGAGTTTCTCATAAGTGGGGAATCTTTTGAGGCTGTCTTATTATTAATGAAAATAGTGTTTATGCTTGTATTTGCAGTGTCAAGACCAGGGTGATGGTAATTTTTCTGAGAATCCTAGGTAGGTATTTCAGTGCATTATCTAGTCAACTAACTTTCAATTTATTCATTGCCTTCCCCTGTCCTACTACCGTTAGGTACTTCAGTAAAATTCAGCAATGCAAACTTTACCTGAATTGACAGGTTAAATAAATTTCATCTACAAGTTGTCATCTATCTCTGGCTTTCACTTTGTTCTTCATAAGTCATCCCATATATAATTTCAAATTTCAATGTTTTCTTTAAGTTTCGTGCTTTTTTTCTTTTTACCAGAAACAAAATGTTAAGTGTATATATATGTTAAAAGATATGTAGTTATAATAACTATAAAAATGGTATTTGATGTTAATAAAAAATACTCATTGTTTTTAAGGGGTTTAATTATGGTTTTAATTTTGAAGGTTTTCTTTAAGGTGGGATTGCAATTCAAAGCTTTTGAGAATATTTATAGTATTCAAAAGATAAAAATCAAGAAATTGTTTCATTTAATATAATTGATGAATGTTGTTTGTAGATTAAAAAAAGGCGTTAATTTTGTTTTTGATGACATGCATACTTTTCCCCCTCCAAAATACATACCTCTATGAAATTTAGACAAACAATAACACTGGTTTCCTAGGCATAAATTATGGGATTGAATCATGAATCATGAATCATGAATCACGATCGGTGGTCTGATAGTTCAAAGGAAATAATAAAATGTTACAGTGATAATTCATATTCATTCAAATGTGTATTAGAAGGCATCTTAAAGCATGGTGCGTACAGTGCTAGTGCCCAGAGGCATGCCAAAAAGCAGTGATAGCTCCCCCTCTCACACCTGCCAAGTATCTGTCTCATTGGTTTTTATTTGGGGGCCATGGAGAGCTGCTGCTCCTCTGCCTGCTGGAGAGCAACGGGAGCTCTGGGGGTAGCAGCTGCTTTGTGCAGCCCCCAGGTGTGAGGGGAAGGTGGATTGGGCCCCTGGCTGCCCTCCACACTGGCTCAGGGCAGGGTGCAATGCCCCCCACCGCTGCCTCCCGCACCAGGCACCAGTGCCTGCAGGGTGCTGGTATCTGAACAAACTGGGTCTGAGAATCACTGCTCGGATATTTGTGCTGTACATTTCTGTATGAATTGGGGTTTCCTGCTCACTGTCCCTGCAGGGCATGGAACAGGGAAAAGCCATAGAAACCATGATGGGAGGGGGCATGCAGTCATGCCACCGCCTTTACCAAGCAGTGTGCCTTGCTAAAAGCTGGCCATGGGTCCTGTTAACAGCAGGGACTGAGCTGACAAATAGCTTCTTACCGACATCATAGTCTGCCTGGAACGGAACAGTTTGCAACAGCAGGGTGCTACTCACCTCAGAAAGGTGCTGCAGTGGTCAGAGCCATAGACACGATACGGCTACACCAGAAGCAGTTGTCTAGAGGGAGAGCTCTAGAAATGCACTGGAAACTGGGCCAGTGTTTGACATAATTTTCCAGGTGTATGGGACAGCCTTCTAAGAAGGATTCTCAAAAATAAAAAGGAGAAATAACATTAAAAATGGACCCAGGAAGAGTGGTGGAGTTATGGGTATGAAGTAAAAATAAAGGTTAGGTTAGGGAATGGTAAACAGTCATGCACAGTGGTGGGCTGAGCAGGGGCAAAGAATGGAGGAAAGGAGATGTTTCCAAATCACTAAAACAAAGTGGCAATACCTGTGCCTTGTAAATTGGTTTTCTGGGGATCAACGTCTCCTCTGTAGACCACAGACACCTGTAGACAATTTTTGCTTATCTCTGTGCTACAACACACAGATTCCTGATTAAAGCCATTTATATACAAGGACAGATGCATTTTCTTTGACCTTCTTGCCTTTAATATCTACTTTTACCTCTCCTTCGTATCTTACCAAACCCAAAGGCTTTTATGGCATTATCTGGCTGCGTCATATGTATCTATCTTTCTATGGGAAGGCCAAACACCTCGGATTGGGAGAGGATAAGCAGCTTCAGTACTACCCAGACTAAAGGTATTTATTTCTGAAGTTAACACAGACATAGATTTCCCATCTCTGGGACTTTTATTTAGGAATGTTAGTGTATGTTTTTTAATTGCCTTCTATCTAAGCTTACATGAGAGAAAAAGCATACTGTTGTGGATCACTATTGCTATGAATTTATGAATTTAAAATGCAATATTTTAAAGGCAAAACATGTAGATATATATTTAAAAAAGAAAACAAAAAGGAACACAGCAGTAATTGATTTTTCAAACAAGTTTATCCTCTGTAAGTCTTAGATGAGGGAAAGGTGAATTGATGAAGGCTGTGACCAATGACCATGCAAAAATATTGAGATACGTAAAAATCCTGTGTCACAGTTCTCTACCTGTTTATAAAAGCATGTCTTTTGAGATATTTGGGAATAAAAAGGTTAAGTATACTTTATTGTTTTGAAAGGATTGCTGGCTTTTGCAAGATTGGTAAACATGGAGTGACTGAACAGGATGTATCACAGGTGAAGAATGCTGTACAATACTGGGAAAAGTATAGCAGTCCATGGATGACTGCAGGAACTTGCAGGATATCAAGGAATTCTGCATTCTACAGTATTTCCTGTGGAGGGTGATCTCACATCACTTAAAAGATCCCATTAATTTCTACTGGTCATTATCATATATGAAACACTGTAGATAAAGCAATGTAAGAATGTGAAGTCCTGGATTCCCCCTACAGCTCTGTGATGAAAACAGCACAAACTACTGCATCTGTTGTACCTAAACATACAATTTCTACCCTAAAAGTATGCCATTTTGTAGCACGTGCTGCACCTTTTTGCCACTATGCATTAATCTTTTTTAGTTCCAAGACATGTAGTACATACATTAGTATAAAAACTGAAGCCAAGCCTGGAAGTGATAGAAAAGAAGTGTCGCTGCTGGCTTCCATTGCAAGTGATGCATTATATCTTTAGGCAGCAATAAAGGTAATGGTTTCAGAGCTCTAAAAGAAACCTCCTAGATTTATGTTCACAAATTTCTTCTCATCTTAACATTCTGAGCAAAATAAGGTCATTATCAAACTTTATGAAAAAAGTGTCCATGGGTACAAAATACATGCTCAGTAATCCCACCCGTTTTCAGCTTTGAAACAATTTCCCAAATGCTCTAAAAATCTATTCTGAATAAACAGAATCTATCATTTTATTGTACAAACTTATTGTAGAAATAAAAATTTTTTTTTGAAACTTGCTGACTTCATTTTTTAGAGAACAATGAAATTAAGATATCAAACGTTAAAATATTTCAACATCCACCCAAAAAGAAATATTTCAGATTTTACTTTCAAAAATGAATTTGTATCTAGAAATTTATTATGAAAGCAAAGTCAGTGTGAAAATATATTATTTCACCAAACTTTAAAAAATGTAGGTGTTTAAGATGACTTATTTATGAATCAAAAAATAATAATTTTCATTGAAATTTTATTTCCTGAACAGTATCTCCTGATAATAGCAGAATTCTATTCTACTAATAGAGGCAATTTATTTGCCCTTACACTAATGCTTTTTAATCTGGGCAACTCTTTCTCTTGGATTGGTAAATAGGTGAACTAATTCTATAATTATAAGTTTCAGGTTTGTAAATGCCATTTTTTAGAATTACTTTCTCAGCTTGGCATTTTAAACTCTCTGATCCAGGTCTCAAAAGATATGTAGGCATCTCTCTCTTTACTTTCCCAAAGTCTCCAGGGCTGCTTTTCAGCTGCTACTCAAACCTACAGTTACATAATTCTTGGCACTTAATCTTCTGTGTGTCAACATTTGTAGAATCACTTGGGTGCTGACTCAGCTCCACAACAAAATACGTCCTCGGAGTCATAGGTTAAGCCAAGGCTTAAGAGAGTTCAAAATGATTTCTCAAATAACATGTGAAAAATGTTTTTTGAGATACTGTGATTTGATCACAAAGTTATGTTTAGATCATTTTTGACACTGATTTGCAGTGCTACTACATTGAGACAAAAAGAGGGAATCCAGGTACACATGGAAGAACAATAGAGTGCCCACAGAAAGAGTCTATCAGAACACAAGTAAATCAAAGCTAAATGCAAAAGGAGTATTTAGCAAGAGGGCAAACGGTCAGATGGCTTCATGAGTCACTATTTGTCTAACAGAGCCATGGATCCTGCCACTAAATAGGCAGATTAGGAGAGCTCTAAAAGCATGACATGAGAGAGCTTTCTCAAAACCAGCTCATGTATATACTTGATGTTGTGCTATCTCAGGTACTGAAATCAAAGTTGCCTCCTTGGAAAAGACTAACAGCTATGGAAATGAATTGACTTAGCAGACAGTAGCTTTTGAAAATGCTACTACCAAAGACCTGTTTGTGTTTGCTTCTTTTTTGTGTTGCCATCCCAAAAGCTCTGCTGGTACCAGTTCATCTGACTGTTCCTTCATCTGGTTCAACAAGATCAATTTAAGTAAGATTAGTTTAAACTGAAGGTTTGAGGTGATTCTGCGTATTTTATTTTAACTAGGGCCAGTGAGCACCCCATTGACAGGATGTGAATTTGTGCCAGAAGGGTACCAAAGACTTCTTGTAATGGTAGTGTTTCAGACTTTCCCATTTTACAATTTGGCAGGAACACTTAGGTGAGGTGGAGGCCAGCATTAGCCCAGCTATACTGTTTCTGCTGTACGAACTGATTCAGTTATTTCCACACACCACTGGATAACACTTTAGAGGTTGGAAAGCTAGTAGAATCTTGAATGACACAGAGGTTTCTGAAATACTTCTCATACATTTCAGTAATAAATATAATGCAGAATTTAATTCTAATTTTCAGCTAGCTTTGATAGAACAGCTTTTGTATGTGTAGTAGATAGTTATCTAATGATGCATATTTTACTTGCATTTATATAGATATGTCTTTACACACTAGAAGAATATTTTAAGCATAACTATGTATACATCTATGTCTGCATAATTAATATAAATGCCTCTAAATAGATATATGTGCTTTTTTAAACATAGCGTATATTATCATAGGAAATAATCCCTTATAAATTTGTATTTAGTCTGAGACCATCTTAAGCCTACTGCTATTATGACTAGGCTCAATAACTCCCTGCATAATTTATCCTTTTCTATTGGCGCCTTCTGAACCTTAATTCAATTAAATACATATTTATTTCAAGAATCAAAATCTTGTACCTGCCCCATCATCTACAGTACCCAAAAATACTTTATAGTGCAGCTGAGAACATTACAGATGTGCACTTGTGCACACAGAGGATGAAAACATGAGAGCTTGTGCTGTATGGGAAGTGATCGGCACAGCAGCACAGTAAAGCATCCTCACTTTTGCAGTTTGAATTCCTTCAGTGGTTTGTTGGTGCAATTTATGACAGTTATTTATATTCATTGCAAGCCTGGGGGAAGAACAAAGCTTGAAAGGGGGCTTGCTGGTAAGAGTTTTCAGTCCTTAGAAAATGTAAGTAAAATGGAAAATAGTACTTTATTGTATTTTTTTGCCAGTGGGACAATAATTACATTTAATCATTCTTCTTCTTACATGGAAAATAAGTTACATAAAATTTGGAAAGAACTTAAAAAATTAAAAAGATGCTATATTGATTTTTTTCTGCTTTGAATTTATTTAGGTGTAAAAAGAAATTTTATGGAGCAAGA